>NW_020799097.1:47015476-47017938 GCF_003259725.1 Athene cunicularia | reverse complement strand
GGAGAGTGTCTCTGTGTTTTTCTTCTTGGTTTGAGTTGGTGTTTAACTAAAGGTAAAGGATGACCTTAAGCATAAAATACAAATTATTATGCAAAGTTTACTGATTCACACCAAAAATTTATGATCTCTGCCATTCAGCAGCAAGACTCAACCAGGATGAAGAATGAAGAGGAAAACAGAGCATCTGTGTAATCTCTCTTATTTGACAGTAAAACCTCTAACAGAGACAACTTAACTGCTTTAGAGATTATACTTAATGTCATCCTCAAGGCACACCTTTAAAAAATTCTGTTGTAATAAGTGAGCCTGAACAGTGAGTAAATCATCAGTGGGTTTAAATAGCTGTTTTACTGCCTATTAACACAAGAAAAAATCCAAGAAAATACATCTTTAAAGAATGAGAAAAAGTTTGGATAAAAAGGTGAGGTCCAAAGCTGGTAATAGCAACTGCTTTTTCCAAGGCATAGCCATCTATTCCATCTGCTCTATCACCAAGAGTCAATGCTGACAAACTCCAATCTTTTATGTATAACATGAATGATGGGACAGAGAGAATTTTCCTGAGTATGGGGTGGAAAACCCACGAAGTATCTGCTGCCACTTTTGCTAATAATTATTGTAAATCTAGATATCAGTTTTATCTGGAGGCTACAGTCAAGTGTCAGAATCTTATCATGCAAGTACTGCAGAAAATTACAATCAAAAAGATTTCTTTCCCCAAATCCTTCATAAAAATGTACATGTTTCACCATACCCCACCCTTCCTAAGCACATAAAATTAATGGCAGAATTCAGCGTTTCAAAGGCTAAAGAACCTTATCGTAGCCATGATGCCAATAAACTAGGAACAAAGCATGTAAAGACAAAAGGTATGATCTCTTCTTAGAATAACATTTTGCCTTTCAGAGACTAGGTACCATCTTTCCTTGGTATTTAAACTAATACTATAGATAGCTTACATGAGTACAAATCTAAGCCAGGTTGTGTTCATTCATTTCATTAAGGTTCGTAGATGTTCAGAAAGAGAGAATTTATTTGTTCGATAATGAATGAATGTTATTTTAAGGAATTTAAAAACCTTGTGAAAAGTAAGATTTGCGTCTTTCTGGGAAGAAAATTCATTGATTTTCAGTGTTCCTAATAAGTAATAGTTTGTAACATATTGTGAACGCAAGCATGTATCTTAAATGTAAATGTCTTAAGTATTTTATTAAGATTGTACTTAATATCTGAACTGTTAAAAAATTTATTTCTTGCTGTTGATCTAAAAATAACTTTTTTTTTTTTTAACTTTTTTTTTTTTTTTTTTTTTCTTTACCTGGCATAGAGAATAAATCTAAAAGAATGAAACGTGTACTTCTAATCAATGAGTCTCAACTTTGTTTCCCAGGATAATAGGTTAGATGTTGCTGTTAATATTCACTTGACTGGTACCCAGAGCCACCACCTTTTTGCAAAGAAGTGACTAATACCATATGCTGGAAGAGATTACTGAAATAGCCCAGTTATGTGAAAGCTAATATAGTTATTAAGGATGTGAAAAAGGGAGACAACTTTCCTTGTTGCTAGAGAATAAAAGCTGCTAGAGTTTGAAGATTCTGTTTGGATAAATTAGGCAGATTTTAAAGATTATAGAATCACACAATGATTTGGGTTGGAAGGGATCTTAAAGATCATCTAGTTCCATCCCCTGCCATGGGCAGGGGCACCTGCCAATAGATCAGGTTACTCAAAGCCTCATCCAACCTGGCCTTAAACACTGCCAGGGAGGGGTCCGCTACTACTTCTCTGGGCAACCTGTTCCAGTATCTCACCACCCTCACAGTAAAGAATTTCGTCCTTATATCTCATCTAAATCAACCCTCTTTCAGTTTGAAACCGTGACCCCCATCCTATCCCTACACTCCCTTATAAAGAGTCCCTCCCCATCTTTCCTGTAGGTCCCTTTTAAGCACTAGAAGGCCACTATAATGTCTCTCTGGAGCCTTCCCTTCTCTAGGATGAACACTGACTCTCTCAGCCTGTCCTTGTAAAGGAGGTGCTCCAGTCCCCTGACCACCTGCGTGACCCTCTGGATCCTCTCAAGCAGGTGCATGTCCTTTGTATGTTGGGGGCCCCAGAGTGTCCTGGTTTCAGCCAGGATAGAGTTAACTTTCCTTGCGCTGTTAAACCGCCAGAGATCCGGGCCTGGATCGGTCACTGGAGTATTCCATATCATGTGACATCATGCTCTCGCTACCTGGTTTTGGTTTCGGTTTCCAGGTCGGCACGGCAAGATTTCTGGTGTGGTTGGGATCGCTGCTGGGGGTGGGCTGTGTACCCGTCACTGGTCGGTGAGCCACTGCACACTATATATTGCCTGTCTGGACTTAAAAATTGTTACTGTTGTTTTGTTACTACTACTAAATTTTTTTTATTCAACCTACGAATTGGTCCCTCCCTTATCTCACTGGGGGGGGGGG
>NW_020799097.1:47012893-47015426 GCF_003259725.1 Athene cunicularia | reverse complement strand
GGGGGGGGGGGGGGGGGGGGGGGGGGGGGGGGGGGAAGTAAATGACTGGCCGCATGGTGATTGGCTACCAGCAGCGGTCAAACCATGACACAGAGCTGGACACAGGTACTTGGTTCTTCCATGCTTCTTTTTGCTTCTGCTGCACAAGGAAAGAATTACAACTCCAGAGAAATAATCCATATATAATTCCATCTTGAACTGAACATCTGTGATTCTGTCATTATTTTTACTCAAGCATAGAGATAATTAGAGTTGGACCAAACTGTTAAAAATAATTTGAATGAACATCAACAAAGAAGGTGCTGACAAGTCCAAAAATTTTTTATTATTATTTTTAATTTGACACATCATGTCATACCATGAAGTGATAAAATACACTTCACCTTCTTTTATTTTTCAGACCGAGCACTCAAAGTGAATTCAGGAGAGACTGAGGGAATCTGAATTGTATTTTGCACAAAACAGCCTCATACCTAATGATTTGTAATGGAGGGAGGCAAAAAATTTAGGAAAGGATAATATTTTCCTGGAATTAAGTATTCTAATCCTTTTATTTAAAACATATTTGAAACATAAAAATTCTACTCAGCATTGGCTAAATTATTTCCTGATATAAAAGAAATAATATTATTATAGCTCAATGAACAAATTTTACCCCAGGGTGGAATTTTATTCCTTGATTTCATGATTTTTACTACTATTACTATTTTTTCAGAAAATCCTAAAGCAATTTGCAGACCAAGCACATGGAAACTGAGTCCCTTCCACTGAAGTGTAACCACTTGGAATGCACAGATTTATGGTGATATAGCATAAGTTATGAAGACTGCAACTGTCTAACAGGAATTGGAGAGTAAACTGATTTACCTAAAATATAATTTAACCAAGACACTGGAATTAACATGTCTAAGCTTTCTATAAGTGCCACAAGAGCCTTGATTACTATAGCTGGTGAAAATATTAATTTTGCACTTTATATGAAAGATGGAAGCTCTAGCTACACTTATTGATATTTTTCTCTGAGAAGATTATTTTCCTAAAGTATAACCGTCATGAAATTAATTAATTAAAGTTATCATTAATTTTAGTCTTTTAAAGATGTCGCAGGGGAATAAAATACCAAAACCTGCCAGCAATCACAAAATCAAACCCAAAACACTTTAAGATGTTGTTAAAATAGTTTTCATCCAATCTAAGCCCACTTTTACATTTTGCAACCTAAACCCACTTTTATGTACTAAGTATATTTGTATGTTTATTATAAAACATAAGCATTAAAGGAAAATCTGCTGTTCTAGATGTCCCTATTGTATACTTATCTGTGTTAATGTGTTTACTGTAGTGCTCAACCTGAACTCTGGATTGTGTGCTTCTGTAAGTTGTTTTCTTGTGTACTTTCAATAATCTACTGGTTTTAAAATTAAAGTTATTGATACCAATGAGAGATAATGTCCAAGCTGAAAGATTGCACAGCCAAGTAAATACTGTTGTGAGACACAAGTTGGTCCACTGACCAGGGCAGGTTTAACGAGGGTATGGTGTTTCCACAGCCATTAAATTCACATCCGTTTGGACTATTTGGTTTTGTCTGTGAACATTTAGAGATAATACTTTTCTTGCAATAGCTTTAATAAATACACTTGTTAAGAATAGGATGAGTGTGTCTGCCACTGGAAGCTAGAGCAGGGCCAGCTGTTGCCTTCATGAAGACAGTTGCAATGTTGCAACTACAGTACTGTCAGTGTCAGCTTGTCAGATGCCTGGAGGAGTGTCAGCTTGGGTTATTTTTTTGTGTAATCACCATTAGAACAAACCCAGGGGCTTGCAATACTGTTTCCACTATTGTGAAATGTAAATGTATGGCATAAAAGAGTTATAATTGTTTTACAGTATTTTATATAGGTTGTGGTTTTTTTTGTTTGTTTGTTGTTTGTTTGTTTTTAAATGCACTTCATGTGATTATTCTTAAAATTTTGAGTAACAGATATAGCATTATAATATCCAAGATCTGAATTTCTCGTTTGAAGTGAACTCAGAAACCTAACTTTATACAGAGTATTTTTCACTACTGGACTTTCTCTGACTGTTCTTTGGTGTCTGCCTTTTAAACCTTAATTTTACTTGATTAGATGCTTGATATAATTGGTCAGTAACAAGTGTAAGTTGCACACACATTCTTATTACATTTTTCTCCGTCAATGAATTTAGTTTTACTGAAAAGAGAAATGGTGAGGAAAATATTAATTTCAAAGTGAGACTGGGCTGAGAAAAGATTGCTGTGTAGTAACATGTCTTTAAAATACGTGAATTGGGATGAAAAGTTTTAAGAGAAAAAATGTTTTAATACACAATCACATACTGAAGGAGTGCTATACAACAGAAACACTAAATTTGCTAGATGAAATAAGTTTTCTGTGGTCTAGAAATACTCTGTAGAACATATTCCTGGGAATTTAATGTATTATATCACTAAACAGAAGGGTCTCAAGATCTGTACTTGCCACTGCCTTACAACATCAGAGCTTGCAGTTTC
>NW_020799097.1:46959357-47012843 GCF_003259725.1 Athene cunicularia | reverse complement strand
GGGGGGTGGTGTATGAATCTGTAATGCTTAGGTGACAAAGAGTCTCTCATATTAACTTGAATGGTATCCTGTTGCACTAGCCATGCAGATGAGTCTTCAGAAGTAATTTCACAGGACTGAAAGGTTTCCTGCTAGATCCCTGCAGTGGAAGCCCTGCTGATGTGGCAGTTGCACCCACCCAATGAATATAGGGCATCTTGATTGCTGAAGTGTAGCAGCTATTGAGTGCCCTTGTTTTGTGTGCTTCACAGTAGTTGGGGCCTTTGGCCACTATTGACCATAAATCAGATTCAGCCTGCATATAAATGGAGACCCCTGGGGAAGCTATTTTGAGCTAGAGCCCCTGGAGCAGCATGCTGTGGTTGTAGACTTTCCCCTTTGGTCAGAATGCCACCCAAGGACACTCCTTGAGATGACTTGGGTTGGGATGCTGCCCTGAGAAAGTCCTCAAGGTTGAGAGCCCTCATGTGTTACGAGAGTGATAGAGTATTTTGGGTTGTCATTAAACTCTAAGGAGTGGTGCTTTGTTCTGTGTTTTGGGTTGTTGTTAAACCCTAGGAAGTTCTTCTGTTCTCCTCTCATAAACATTTGAGCCTGTAATTGAATAGTTGTGGAGGGCTATTTAATTATGTTGACAATTTTTTTTTTTTTTTTTTTTTCCTCTAAAAACTGACCATAGAGCCTGTCATGCTGTCAGGCTTTGAGCATCAAGGGCAAAACCCTCTCATGTGGCTGTTTCCTCCAGACAAGCAAAACCTGAAAAAGTTATTGTTAGCAGCAACGTGGCAGTCCACTCTGTGGTCCATCCTAGGCTGGAGCAGTGTTCATGACTATGAACAATGTTCAAAGCAGACTGATTTTGGAAGCTCTTAGTCTCTACTTCTAGAACAAACCCATCAGACTGATCTAAGGTGGTGAATTTCAGCAGTTCTCAGCTCAGCTTTACTCCTCAGCATATGGATCCTAGGGTGCTACTACAGAGAGACATCTCTGGAAAAGATTTGCCAGGAACAAAATTATGAGTTCCAGAACTCAACATCTAATAAAACTTAAGGTGGATCTAGCAATATTTTATATAACAAAAATAATAATTTAGTGAGGACAGAATGCAGATTCTTCTTCCTCCACACTTACAGAGCTCCAATTTAAACCTAATATATCTGTTATTCAGGTGATATATATTGACATATGTGCCCTGAAATTATTTTATGTTTCTTAGGGACTAGATCATTGTCCTTAAATTGTTTTTAATTTTTTCTTCAATTTATTGATATGTTTACTCATGAGAACTTCATAGAAAAAATATCCTTTTTATAAAATATATATATTTATTGGAAAAATAATTAATCCATCTACTGAGAAATGAAAAAATCTTTTCAAAGACTCTGAGCAAGCTTTCCTCTATAACTTCTGGAGTACAGCATCCTTGTTCTGCTATGCCACTTTTGTTGTAAAGATCTTAGGCCTGCATCTTTAGCAGCTTCCTGTGGATTTATTTCAACTCAAAAATATGACTATTGTTTTTACTTATATCAATTCTGGCAGCTTCAGTTAAACATGCTTTCTTCATGTAAGAATCCCCTGAAGGAAATTCTATCAAGTAGTAAATTGTTCCTTTCCAACTGTCACTAATGAGAGTATGAGCTTCTCTTTCCCATGTGTTATATATTTTAAAGGGTTTTTAAATTTTGAATATGATTAAATTACCAAGATTTACTATGTTTATCTCTGAGATATCCTTACTGTGAAGTATATTACATTTGTGTTTTATTCTTTTTAAAATTAAATTAAATTCTCAACTATCCTAATTACTGTTTTCCAAGAATGAGTAGAAAAAAGGCACATCATCTGTGCAGTAATCATAATTATCCCAATGATAAAACAGATAATAATAATTTGTCTGCAAAGATGTGTTGTGAATACAACTTTAGTTTGTAGGATGTAAAATTATAAGACCACCTAGTGCACGAACAACTTTCTGAAATCAACAAAGAAATATTGAAATTTATGAGCTGATTGAAGGCAGTCCCAAGCCTACAAAATAATGGGGGGTTCAATGTTCCCAGGTGTTTAGGTGTAAGTTACTTCAACTGCAGCTGCACTTATTTTAAGTGATCTATTTGCCAGATCCACTGCCTACATGGAGGCCTCACAATTAGCCTACATAAACATCAGACTGATAGAAAAAAATGTGTGTGCAGGTGGACTTCAGAGGGTGTCCAGTCACTGGATGCACTGTAGCAAGGTGCTAAACCAGGTTTGCTTTCACAGATGTGATCTTTTTTGCTCTAGAAGGATATTTCTTACTGACCTCCACAGGCTTGCCCTTACATGTTTTCTGGCCAAATGGATGCTATGGAATTTACCCCAAGTGACAATGTTGTTGATGTCTTCTGAGAGGCTGTTATCTTTCCCCTCTTTTAATTCATCTGCCTGTATGACAGAGTAGAAACAATTTTATGCAGCATGTTTTGAAAACAGATTTTTCTGACCTCTTTTTGAACTCTTAAACCCAAATGCCCACCTTTGCGTTACCTTGCTTCCCAAGTATCAATTAAGTCACAGCCTGATGTCTCCTTACAATACTTGCAGTACTAAGAGATTTTTAGTCCTAATAGAACTATGGCTTAGCATATGTGAAGTTTCTGGCTTCGTTAGTTTAACTCAATGATAAAAAATCAGAACCATGTGGTTGCTCTTATTTTTTCAGATACCCTCTTCACATATTTTTTTCTTCCTTTGTCTTTTTGCCATTGCTTGGTTTTATACAACTGGGTTTTAAATATGTTTTTGAAATATCAGCTTGTACTTTTTAATAACTCTTTGAAGTGCCTATGAATACTTTTTTAATGTAGGTGCTGAAAGCATAGCTGATCTATTGTAGCTGCAAATGAAAAGAGTTCTTATACAAGTAAAAATGGAGTGAGATGCAAACCTATGTTTAAGTCTAAAAACCCACAGCTCTGATTAGGTGTAAGCCAGATACCTTGAAATATTTAGATGAGGAGAATATATTATTGAATGACAAGTTAAACCCCACTAGATTATTTATTAATGTGAAAAAAAAGCAATTAGAGTTTCAACCTAAATGTTTAATGTTTCAGGTTTCCTCAAAACTGCACTTGCTTGTGAATTAGAGGTTGTACTTTCAAAGCAAGTTTAATTTCCACAAACTTTATAAATGCCAAAAAAAGTGGGGAGTGGAGGTCATATACCTACCCACTCTTCATACAAGGCAGATTTAAGAATACAATGAAGTAGATGAGGACTTTTCTCACACTCATCTCTCTGTCTGTCAGTGTGCCACACAGAGTAATGCTTTAATCTGTCATGCCATCATCTTCACTAAAACTGTAAGTCAATGCTGAACTGTCCACCCACTGTTTTCTTACAGTGCTACCCTTAGGTGTGCAAAGAAACAGCAATTAAACAGACTAGACTAGCTCAGGATCCCTGTGAAAAAAGACTGAGAACAAGGGAGGAAATTCCCCAGTAATAGAAGCAGATCTTTGATCACTTTGAATAGCTGGATTTATTCAGAATTTATAAAAGTTTCTCAGCAGAACTGTGGTATGCAGATTTTTTTTTTTTTTTTTTTTTTTTTTTAGGGTCTGTTTGAAGTTTCACACTAATTTTATTTTTCAGATATACTGATAGCTGATCTCTTCCAACCAAGGAAGAGACAATTGGAAAAAGACACTGGAAAAAGTTTTAAGATGTTCTTGAACTACTCAGATAGCAAGAATAAAGGGGGAGGAAGAGTTAATGTATGTTTGGTTTTTAAAATTTACTTATTTTTTTTAATCACCCAGGATGGAATAATGGAGTCATGAGGTGGTCTGTGCGTGGTGGTCCATGAGGACTTTAGAGAAAGGATAGCTGTAGCTAACAGCTGTAGTTAAGACAGGGAATGTTTTTTTATTCAACATTACACCATTTTCTGAGTTCAAAGGCTTCTGTTGATGAACTATGCCCTTTAGAAAAGACTAAAGACTGGAATATGGTTTTCTGTGAGATGAGTTTGTCTGGGATGTTTGAAGATATAACTTTAAAGTAAATTCTGTTTGCTTTCTGAAGATTAAGAATACTAAAGAGCAGAAGGGACATGAAATATCAGTATCACTAGGACACAAAATTTTGTTACCAAAAATAATACTGCCATATATTTTCTCACAATGACATCTAACAAACCTTAAAAGTAATTAAAAAATTTTCATGTTTTAAGGAAAACTGAAGCTAAAACCACATGCTTTTTTTTTTTTTTTTTTTTTTTTTTTTTCCATCTGCTAATTTAATGAGCTTGCACATTAGTTCCGTGTGCTTGCAAACTCTTGAACTTGCAAACCTAAAAAATGCATTCATGATTTTAACTTCAGAATTCTCTTGAATAGTTGTGGATGTTGTCTGACAGAAGGATGAGAAATGAATCATAACTTGCCAAGTGTAACTTGACCTTAATAAATCTGCTCAATAAGTTGTCTCTCTTATCCTTTTGGAATTTCAAAGGAAAATTTAAAGAAGCCCTTCAATTTAAACAAATGTAATTGTATATATCTCAGCATTTCTATGTGTATGAATGTTATTTATGGTCCTAATTAGATTATGGAAACATAAATGTGTTTCTACACATATACTCATACATACACACATGTAAAAAGTAGAAAGAAATTGAGCAAAGATTTCTGATGTAAAACTTTTTGTATCACTATACCAGGAAGCAATTCAATCTGAGTACATAAAAATAGACAGAAACAGTGAGGAAGTCTAAGTAGGATTTCAGATATTCTAAAAGTCTGTTTTCATGCTTCTCCCTAGTTTTTATTACTACATCTACATTGAAATATAGAATATCTTTTCTAATACATGTTTAATTTATTTGTCATTTCTTCAGGTATGACATTTGTGTATGTTAGCTTCATCCACTTAGAGAAGAGGATATTTATCAAGTGATTTAGAAAAGCAGTGACCCTGTTTGAAGCCTGTCTTCTCCATGGGGCAATAGGCATTAATAATTCACAAAATCTTCTAGGCTAGCACCCCTGCACTCAAATTAAATCCTCCATCAGAAATGTACGAATAGCTCGAATATGCATAAAAACTGAGATTATTTGGCAAGCAGAAGTGAGGTCATACAGAGTCAAAAAGTTTACCCCTTGCTGATTCTGCATAACCAGAAGCCTCCATTGCAATCTCTGAATGCTTCAGGTGCAGAAATAAGGCTCTACCTGAACTTCATATCTTTAATTCTGGTCACATAGTTAACATATCTTAGCAGCAAAAAGTGACTACTTATTATTGTTTTCAATTTAATAAGTGATGGTCCCTGTCAGCATTGTCACTTCCCTCTGAAAGATCAAGAGCTATAACAGAAAGCAATACTAAGAGAAGATTAAAATAGATTGAAGCAATGGAGAGAATTTAACATACTAAAAGCTAAACAAAATCAGATATCTAGATAAAAAGATAACCCATAGAGAGTCATCAGAACTAAACCAACAAAGATATAGGCAGTGGCATAGGCAGGGATTAATTGAAAATGAAGGTGAGTGAGTCTTAGAAGAGCAAAGCATGGGGATAGGGGAAGCAAAAGAACAAAGGAAATATCAACAATGAGGAAGAAAGAAGGATCAAAGGAAATAAAATTAGATATACAAGACAAAAAATAGAGAAGCTACAGATCAAACCTAATATTGCAGTATACAGGCAAGTCATCAGACAAACACCACCTCAAGTTTTGAAATGATACTGCAGAAAAGAATCTAAAAAATCTATCTTCCTGGAAGCTGTAGCAGAAATCAGTATTAACACAATAGAAACTCTTTAAGGTGGAAACACTGTGTGCTTCCACAGTTGTATCTCCACAATTTTATAATATAAAAATATGTATTACTTTAAGGCATATTAAACTAAAGAATTGAGCGGTAATTCCACTCAGTGCAGTGTCAGTAAGATCTACTCCAGAAACAGGAGGCTTAAAAAGGATGGAAGGAGGGACTTGCTCACAAAAGCTTTTTATATGTGTGTAAAGGAGATGTGGGGAGTTCTACACCGTGTAAAAGCTCACAGCACTCACTTTAAAAGCAGAATGATAATAATGCCAGTGTATGTAAAGAAGCAAATTCTTGTGAACATATAACAACAGGGGGAAATTCCATTCTCTTCCTGCTCCATTGAAAACAAATTGAGAACATCTAAAGGAAAAATAACTTCTTAACTAGATTCCATTAGATTTCTCACAGGAGGGGAAAAAATGTTTTGCAAAAGAGAAATGAGAACAATTCTTCATATAAACCAAATACGACAAAGAAAACAAAACCAGTTTATCTCTAAATACTAATGGCAAGATGTTTGTGGTTGGTTTGGTTTGGTTTGGTTAGGTTTTTTTAAAGCTTGGCAACTGTTCATATGGAAGTGGTTAAATAATGGAAACACCTTTTTCCTAAGTATTTGGATATATTTATAAGTAATATTTATAGTACATGATCAAAAAAAACCCAACAGGAGAAACTTCTCAGGGCTTTCATCTCGTATTTTTCTGTTTTACCAAGTATTTATTGTTAGTGTTAGTCATTAGAAGATATCTTTCCCTCACTGACCCTAGTATGTGAATTATAAATCACGTTGCTTTTTTTTCAGGTGCTATTTTTCAGGTGCTCATGAAAAATATTTTGGATTACCAGTTACTCCTAAGATTACCTAGAATTAATCAGGATATACATTGTCAGAAGAATAGCACAGCTTGTTTTTCAGCTGTCATTCTGAACTACTTACTCTTAACATCAAAGAAAATCTTGAGTTGAATGCATTTATGAGAATCCAGTCATAAGCAATACAATTATAGTAGCTATAGATACATTGTACAGAAGTAGAGAACAAAAAAAAAAAAAAAACCAAACCCAAACAACCACCAACTTTTTTTTTTTTCCTACCTATGCTTTAAATAAGATATATGAGAGTATCCTTCACAGAATCAACACTAAGGTTGAAGGGGGCTTTAGAAAATCTTCAAGTCTGCTCTCACTACAAGGTCATACCTGTACTTTCTGTAGCCTTTCAGACTCCTGTTGTAAGTAAGCCTACAAACTCGAGCTTGTAAGTAAGGATTTCCAAAGAGCGTGTGACAAAGACCCCAGTTTGCCAAGTGTAACTTAAGCTTAATAAATCTGCTCAATAAGTTGTCTCTCTTATCCTTTTGGAATTTCAAAGGAAAATTTAAAGAAGCCCTTCAATTTAAACAAATGTAATTGTATATATCTCAGCATTTCTATGTGTATGAATGTTATTTATGTTTCCTAATTAGATTATGGAAACATAAATGTGTTTCTACACATATGCTCATACACACACACATGTAAAAAAGTAGAAAGAAATTGAGCAAATATTTCTGATGTAAAACTTTTTATATCACTATACCAGGAAGCAATTCAATCTGAGTACATAAAAATAGACAGAAACAGAGTTCTGGTGAGCTCCTTGCTACCTTGCATTCAGCAAGGTTATCAAACCCATCTATGTAATACTCTCTGAGGGATGTAATTTTTCTGGATGTTCTAGGGAATATACTGGAGAGCTGAAGAACCTTTAAAAGGGTCCTAGTTCTCCACTTAATGGATTTACTATAACCTTGAGGGAAGAAAACATATTTTGAAAATACACTTATCCTAAATAAAATTGTGATAAATGTAGATACACATTTCCATTTGCATTGATTATAGCAGATAAGAAAGAGAGTGTTAGAAAAGACACAGGTGAGGAGAGAACAACAACAACAAAATCCTGTTATTCCTAGATGGCATCTGGCAAGTGGTTTTTTGACTTATTGTTTCTGCTTTGTTTGTTGTTTACTGGTTGTTTTGCACCACAAGGTGCTGGTCCACTCTGATTCCAGCAAGAAAGACACTCCGTAAGGTATCTTTTAAAATGCTATTTGTTAGAGCTAACACTATAAGGAGAAAATACTATAGTTAATCTTACATCCCTTTAGATATTGGGAACCCATAGCATCAAGTGGGCCTCTTATCTATGTGCAGCATGCTGAGTATACCCCATCCCTAAAAAGAGAATCTCTAATTTCAGTCTTCTGAGCTGTTACAGGATTTTCTTACAAGGAAGCAGCTCCATCCTTCATTTCTGCTGTCAAACAGAAATTATGTTTGCCTAAGAATTTCTTGCCATGCTTTTAGTTAAAGGTGAGACCATACAGGTGGCATAATCACTGGTGCCAGATGGGAGCTGCCTTCAGGTTCCACCGCTGCAGTGAGGTTACTGAGTTTATGCTGCAGCCAAGGGATTTGTGCAGCACAACACAGGCTGAAGACCATGCTGGATGTGCAGGAAAGCACAGACTTAGGTGTAGTCCAGTCAACTGTAATATGGATCACCACCTCCTTGATGTACAATGCTTTTCCAGTCAGGATTACTACACTTGCCTTACAAACCTTTCTGATACACTTCTCATGGAGAATTTCTAGTTTCCTTCCTAACCTATGTATAAAGTTGCTTCTAAAATAAATAATTTTCTGTTGATGAAAACTACTAACTTTTATAACTATTCTTATTTTTTGAGTTCCAGGGATCAGAACATATCTAATCCTTTTCCTCAATTTCTAGATAAGCAGCACCTATTTCTTATTTGTTTTTTATAGGTCATGTTTTTAATGCTACTGATCATTCTCATGTGTGTCTTCTCTGGACACTCCTCACACAGTTCACAAATTTTGTGAAGTTCAGGCTCTAAAAGAGATTTAGATGCCGCCTTGCTGGAACTCAACAGGGGAAGTTTTATGGAAGTATTTCAAGGTTTCTTCCCCTAGATCCTGTTCCTGCTGATCTTCTACCTGCTCAGTTATTACTGCCTATGCCATATGTATGCAGATGATTAGTCCATTTTAAGTATAAATTTGTATACACTGTTGGATTTCCTATTTTCCTATTTGTAGTTAATTTCTCCAATTTCAGCTGTTCAGTTCTTCCATAGAAGGATGTTAAACGTGCTGATGTCAAATCCATGTTACTGCTCTAACCCTACCTCTGCTTCTTTTTCCTCCTCATTAAAGAGTAAGTATTGTATTTATTTTCCTCAAATCATCCAAAATCCTGATATAACTGCCACATGTGAGCTCTCAAGCATAGCCAATTGTAGCTTTAAGATTTTAACTGACCACTGCTTAAGTAGTTTGGAATGAAATTCATTGGATCATGGTAATTTGAATATTTTATGAATGTATCTCTTTCCTTTTCTGTTCTTTATTGTAGACTGAGACTGCTCTTTCTATATAATAAAACATTTGAAAATAATTTTACATTTGTTCACCTCTCAAGTTTTGTTATCCTGTATTCCTGATCATTGCTTAAAACTCTTCACTCAAATATATCATGTCAATATATACAGTGTTTTCTCTCTCATTAATGAGTAGCCTACTATTATTCAATAATAATTATCAATAGAGAAAGAAAAATTTTGCTAGTATCAACATGTGTGGAGCGATGCTTTTCTTTAGAGGATCCATGCATTTCTACCTGAGCTTTTGAAGTGTTAACAAGAACTTCTCACCTCTTGCTCCTTTTCACTGTGGTTTGATTTGGTTTGGTTTGTTTTTTTTTATCTTCTGAGACTCTTGGCACTATCACAGGCATTGAAAATGGATATGTTCTAGTATCATTACTTAGAAGAAAACTTGTTAATCCATTGTGATGAAAACAGTATTGTTGCATATAAACTAATGAATTAATCTGGTAAAAGATGGATCATCTTGCATTCTAGCTGGTCCTCAGAGATTAGAGGAGTTAGGTGTGGCTGGATTTATCTCTTAATAGGTATGACAATTGGGGCTGTGACTATAGGCCTGACATCAGATGCCCAAACAGCCCGTGTGCTGTAGATCCAGTTGTGTTCAAGAGAATCAGTCAGGCTCATGAATGGTACGATTTATTTTTATGCAACATCTACAGATTCTTTGAGATTGCCTACGATAAATGCAAAAACTGCAGGTTGGCTATATGGCAATACACAGAAAAAGAGCAATTGCAATCACACACACTTAATTCCTGGGTAATCACTCAGCGTAGCCAAGGGCCCAAATCTTACCAACACCAAAAGGCATCCCTTCTGGTTGGGGGGGGGGGGGGTCTGTCCCTCTGATTTGGTATCGGATTATTGTCCCTCCGATTTAGATACAAACTCAGGGTAGTATTTATCTAACCATATATGTGTGTGAGTGGGTGGAACTGTGGTTAAGACATTGTTTCTTGAGTAATGGCACAGGACATTCCCTGGTGCAAGGTATGTGCTGTTTCTGTGGGAAAAGAGGAAGAATGAGAGATGAGATTTACAGAGTTCTGCAAAACAGTCTTTGGGAAAAGGGGAAGAGCAGTAGATAAATCTGTAGAATCATGTCAAATGTTGCTTGAGAAAAGTGGAAGAACAGGACCATGTGGCCTCCACCTCACTTCACATTCCTCCTTAATGACACAGCAACACAAATCACTGGATCTCCATCCTGTCCTGTGTTTGTTCTGGGCACCATGTGTTAAGGAAATGTGTGCTTTGCAGATTTTATGCTGTTTTGCTTTCCCCACACTTCAACAAGTGCTTTTCTTCTAGTAGGATAGATTCACATTTCAATATCTGTATGTACTAGAACTTCTATTTTATATGAACATGTTTCTACAGATAGATATAGTTGATGCAAACCCATAAAATAAATAGTGCTGTGTTTTAAGACCTGTCACTTCAAATCAGATATATATACTCTGAGATCATAGTAAATTAGTGTGACCGACCTTTTATGCATCGTGATCTTTTTCTGATCAGATGTAAAAGCTTATTCTCATTTGTTATTAGTTTTATATAGTTTATAAAACCTCAGGCTTGATTAACACTGTATTTCTCATAAGAGTTGGCATTTATATAATGTAATTTCCAAACAATTTTATAAGATCTCATGTAAAAGGTAAAATAATACTATAAAATAATGAACATAATAATTATATTTTACTTTTTACAGTACTTGCGTATTTTCTAGTTTATTTCCAGAAAATGTTGAACTTTAGCATAAACCTTAGATGTTGTTTGAGGTATTTGCAGAAAACATACAACTATATTAGAGCTGGTTGAATTATGTGATTGCAATTGCCCAGTGATAAATAAACAATGCTGAGCTGTTCTCAATACTCAAAGTTTAAATTTCATGGAAATACAGGAAAGAAGCCTGTCCTGGTTTAGTTCAGCTTGTTTGGTTTGGATTGGTGGTTTGTTTTAAAGGCCTTTGAAAGAATCACATTTGCTCAGAAAGGGACTATAAATTTATAATGAAAATAGTCTCAGTACTGTAATACTGCCTTGAAACTACAGATTAAATCAGTATAATACAAACATTTAAGAGGATATCCAATTCCAAGTCTTAAGTCAATACCTATAATGAATAACAAAAGCATGACAGGTGTGGAACATTAGTAAGCATATTATTATTTGGGCTGTCTATCTGAATCTTGACATTTACAAATGATCTCAGATTATTAATTATAAATGGTTCTCCCTGTTGACCACTTAATTCAGAACTGTACGTTGTTTTTTTAAAGGTACCATAATGGAGAAGATACTGGAGAAACTGTGAAGGGAGATGTTTCCTAAAATTTTTAGAAGACAGTGTTGTGCAAATGAAGGATAGTATATAAGAGCTTTAGTGTGTTAAGGAGACAAGTGAACACAGAATTTCTAGGGAAATTGATCTTGCTATCCCCTAGGAAGAGAATAACAACTGCAGATAGTCTTGCAAATTCTACCAGTACATGAATAAAAAAGATTTATGAAAGATGTTTAAACTAAGAAAAAGAGTCTGAGATTTTATGCAGAGATTAGGAGTTTCAGGGGAAGTGTTATAGAAAAAAGTAATGGGAATATTGCCACAATTAGTGTTTGGTTTTTGTTTTGTTTTGTTTTGTTTTTTTTGTGGATTATTACATTAAATGGGGGAAATAATTTCACAGGGAAAAAAAAAAAAAAAGGAAAAAGGATCATTATTTCTTCTCACAGGTAATTAGTGACAGAACAAGAGGGAATGGCTTTAAACTCCAACAGGGGATGTTCAGACTGGACATTAGGGAAAAAAAAAAATCACAGAAAGAGCAGTCAGACAGTGGAATAGGCTGCCCAGGGAGGGGGTGGAGTCACCATCCCTGGATGTGTTTAAGGATTGTTCAGATGTGATATTGGGGGATATGGTGTAGGGGAAAACTTTCTAGAGTAGGGCTGATGGTTGGAATTGATGAACCCAAGGGTCATTTCCAACCTGAATGATTCAATGATTCTGTGTGGAGTAAGGGACTGAAAAGAATAAAGCTGAAAACTTCATTCACATATTATGATAAATGTGCCTGGATCAAGAAGATCAGTTTTCAAGTTGAATAGTTTGGTCAGGATTGCAGGATAGCTACGTGCTGAAAGTTATGAACGGTATTTGACCTATATTTCCTAAAGTAGTGAGTGCTTGCTGTTATTGTTTCTGATTGAAGACACACAGAGGAAACAATGGTTTCAAAATCTATATTCCTACAGTAAACAAGAAAAGAATGTATGGAGCAGAATAAAAAAGGAGAAGACAGGGAAGAATTGAAAAAAAGAAACCTAATTAATTGTGTTAATTCAGGCTGTGTAAAACTTTACTAGATGCCAAGGAAAATAAAGTTAGAAGGCAAATGAAGGAGTATAAATAAGGAAGGAGTAGACAAATTTAATCATTACAAAGAACAATATTTTCTAAGGAATGAAACAGGACAGAATGAACATAAGATACACAGAGTTATTGTGCAAAAGATTGAATGAGAGAAGTATGGCCAGAACAGATGTTAAATGAATGACCTTGGTGAGAGTTAAATCAGAAAGCCAAATAAATATATTGTCCATATAATGGCAAGATGAACCTCTGAGTTCTGAGATTATAAGGTTGAATTAGAAACTATCAGATATGGAGAGGAAGCAATTGCTTGAGCCGAAAAAATGGCAGAGTAGCACAGAAAGAGTGACTGAAAAAAATCTGGAGAATATATTTAAGCAATATCTATAAATATAATAAAATAAATAGACTTTTCTGTTAGATTCATTTGTGCTCAACTACGTGTGTCTTGAAAGGAATTTATATTAGCACTGCCAATAAGATTTTCGTACACTCTTCTCCAAATGACTAAGTAATTTCTTGCTTGTTACTAAAGTGCTAAATAACTCTAGAACAATATTTCTGTAGGAAGTACTTTCCAAGCCTCATCAAATATTCTGTTCATAAGGAATGGACAGAGTAATTTGTTTTCCACACCATTTGTTTTGGTACATAATACTCATTGGAGGCATTAGGTGTATTGTAATGTATCTTAAAGGGGGGAACAAGAAAACTAATCTCTTCCTTGTGGTACATTTATTTACAATGACCTCTTTTTAAAGTGCTTAATTCATATGACAAAAGTTACATTATAATAACATGTCACTGCTTAAGACATAAATGTTGCTGGTTTTAATAATTTAATAATGATTCATAATTTTTACAAGATATATTTTTTCTGACAAATAGATTTTTTGTTGTTTTTCTTCATTTGCCTGTTGAGTTAAATGTTTAATTTTGAACAATGAGCCACATTCTGAGCTAACATTAATAAAATTCAGTGAAAGAAATAGGTTTTTAATGCCTATGTAGTCTATCCAATCACAAAGAAAGCAAGGTGGAGAAAGTCTGCCATAACTAAACCAAAATTCTGGTGCTGGAAATCTTTCAAATTTTTACTAACAGTAGAATTTACTATTAGAAGAAATCTACTGTTAATAGCAAAAGAACTGTTATAGTTCAGCTAAATTCTTCTAATAGTGTAATACTCTGCAGTGTTATAATTTGAACACCATAATCTGTACTGGACTCAGGAAACATGAAAATAAGTTAGTAACATGGTCTTAAAATCCTCAATCAATACTAAATACCCTGCAAAAAAAAGCATCTTCCTTTGGATTAGAAGGAATTCTGCATCTTGGTCATGAAAACTGCAGATAATTATAAGAATGTGTGAAAATTATCATTGTTAATATGAATACGTTCAAACTTGGATTACACTAAATAAACCTTAAGTTCTTCTTTAAGCCTTATGAAGGCTACTGTGATTAAAAAAATAAGACATATGAGTAACAGTACGTAGTAGACACTAGGATTATTTTTTATGAGTTCCTGACTGCCTTTGTCAACATTAGTAGCTTTGTCTTTTCTAATAGATAACCTTAACAGGTGTAATTAAACAATATGTCCTTGGTTCCCACAGAAGTCACAATGTCATAAGTGGATTAGATTTACTTTACCATAAACCCTTTAATTCCTAGTGACTGAGCTTTTTGTACACTGTGATTGAGGGTCTTTCACAGTCTACTTCTTTTGATTTGCTTGAATTGTACAGAGTTTTGTTTTCTAGGAAGTTATAAAGTTATATGAAATGATCATAGGCTCATTTTCTATGGTGCATGCTGGATGTAAACTTTGAGATATATATTTGTGTAAATTGTAGCAATGACTTGTGGGTCAAAATACCTCCCTCTGTTCAGAAACTGCCAGAAATACAGTTTCTGAGCTGTGTGCGCTGCCTTTGCAATATTTTCCTATTTTTAGTTCCTCTGTGATAGAAAAGTCATTAAACCAGAAGAAATTATCTCAGACCACATTAGGCAGTTAAACTCAATCCAAAGTGGGATTTGTACGTGTGTCAAAGGGCCTTTTGTTACCTCATTGGCATCTGGGCTGATGCTAAATCTGGAAGATACATCAAAATACTTAAAACATAAGCAGTTTCATTTTTAAGAACCCAATCCATGCATGATGTACTGTATAATGTTACTTTTCATTGGAGTTACAGAGATAACCCTAAGTTGTCTCCTGTAGCGTAACAGGAAATCAATGTATTTGTTAACACCAGTTTCTCAGAGCTCAGTGTGTACCTAAATATTGTAAAAGTTGAAAGTGTGCAATCAAGTGTGGAAACAACGAATAAGAGAAAGGAGTTGACTTCCGAACAAACTAATGAACAAGAAACAAAGAAAGATAAGTTCTCAATGTGTGTATGTAGAGTTGTTTCTAGAAGAAAGGACATAGAGGAATAATTGAGCCAAATGGGTCTCATCTAGAATCAATTGTTCATTAATTTGGTCATGTAACATCTGAAGATCACAGTTTTGAATAAAATAAAAAATAATTATATTGGAGCACGACCAGTATTTTCAAAGTGCTTAGAGAAAATCCAGTGCTCTCAACATACTGACACCCTGAACTGAGAAACTTACAATCTAGAGAAAGAAAATAAAATTATTTTGTTATCTAAAGTAGCAAATAGTTTTGTGACATTCTCCTATATTTATCTTTTTTAGATTCTTGACAGCTTCCTTGAAATCCAGTTAGAAATGCCTATAAATTTTCTGGTAACTTCATGGAATACATTTTCTTGTCTTCATCAGTATACCCTTACTACCAATGAACTTCTACTGAAGTACCCGAGAACAGAATATCTTATTGTCTCTGAGGTAATGAACAGGCAAAAAAGGTGTATTTATGTGTTGTTTTTTTTTTTTTCTGCAAAATAATGTAAAAAAAATAATAATAATAAAAAAAAAAAAAAGTTCTGTCTTCTGTGTCTCAAGCTTTTCCTTTTAAAAGGATCTTTTCACTTGAATTTTTAACATTGTGCAAGTTTTCATAGGACATTCAAGATAGATATTTGCATGAAATTGAGAAAAAAATAATTCCATTTCCTACATACTTTTGTGCTGGTCCAGTGACTGGAAATAAATGAATAATTTGCATAGAAAAAGGATGCAGAAACTGTTCACCCACACAAAAATGTTATTGAAAATATATGAAAATGTAACTGTTCAATTTGAGTCTACATGGTATACTGCCCAGGCAATTCACATCTCCCTGTTTTTCTTAAGACATTTTATCCTTTTTTCACATTGCAGATGAAGTATATAAACATGTATTTTGAAGTTTAAAACACATAGGCACTTAGAAAGATCTCAGAAATATCATCAGCTAAAATGCATTTTCTTTCATATTATATTTTATCTGAGCATTTTGAAATCAATGAAGAAAAAACAGACACAGTGTTTTGATGAAAAGATATTAATCTGTTTTCTATGGAGTATGTAAACTGCTTGTAGGCAGTACAGGTACACCATTAAAAATAAATTATTAGCACAGATCTCTATATAATTTAAAGTTATGCAAAGCTGAAAAAGGATTACTTTGTATACCAGTTCATTTTCTCATTTTGTAGGAAAAATATCTGAGTAGAACACAATCAGTCTGGCATGAATTTAGAGCACCTGAATTTGGAGCAAGGGGAAGTAAGATAGTGATGAGAGAAGGAAGGGGTGATATTTTAGGGAAGATTTCAGAATGTGCATGCCTTCATGTATGTGGAATGTCAGGACCTGTAGGGAAGACTGAAGCCATCAAAGACAGAAAACTATCACTATATAATAGAATAAGAACAAAATCCATTAAGAGATTACATGTGTCAAAGTGGAATGATACATATATGGGATCTAGGACAGGGAAGAGAGGAAAAATTGAAACTGGGAGCTAGAGGGGTTTGAAAGAATGCATTAAGCTTCAATAAATAGAAGTAACCCAGCAGGGGAGTAAAAGGAGACAAACCAAACCAGCAGGTAGGATGTGGGTAAGTGAAGAGGGTCAGAGCTGGAGCTAGATATGAAGATTGTCAAAAGGCATAAAAATAAGAAGATCTGACTAGAAAAAAAAAAAAAAAAAAAAAAAAAAAAAGGTCTGAGAAGAAAAAAATAAAGAAATAAAGATAGTCTAGGTACATATGAAAGATAGTACTAGAAAATGAGGCAGATATGAAGAAGCATGGCTAAATTGGATTTAAAGGAATTAGTTGTACATAATAGGGCTGAATATGCAGGACACAGTTGACCTGGCTAAAGCATTTTGTTTCACAGAGACCTGGATATATTCCGGACTTCACAATGTGAATAGATTTCACAACCGTTATTTCAAAAACTATTTCTTGACAAACCCTTTAGTATACCTCTGGTTCATTATCTCATGAGGTAGCATTGTGTCATGCTTTTCTGTAGCTTTTCTATAATGCACCATACAGTAATAAATAGAATACAATGTCAAATCTGTCTATTGTTATAAGCATGCCTACAAAGACTCTTTAAGAAATTTTTTTTCTATTTATGACAGAGCTTGCATATATAAGTTGTAGAAATCTTTTTAAATTGTTAAAAAAAACCCCAAAAAACCTTTTAAAAGCCTAGGGATTTAGAGGCTTGACTGTTTGATATAGAAAAGAATGGCATATGAATAATTTTATCTTTGAAACAGATATAAAGACAATTATTTATTATAAATTATTCATTTATTTGGTTTTGCATGTTTTCTGTGTCGATTTCTTGACTGTTAAGAAAGTGGTCTTGAAATCTGACAGCTGATAATCTTTTTTATAAGGTCGAATTTAAATGTGTAGTATATACTAATACAGTTCAGTAGTCCAAAATTGCAGTTTTCATTAATATTGTGGTGCACATGCTGACAAAATATGTTGAACCAATAGAAATTAAATAGTAGTGAGGTCATACACACAAAATATTTTTAGCACTTAAATTGGATGTTAGAACTAAAAAAGAGGTGTTAAAGCATGATCTTTTTATAAAAGTTTTTTCCATAGATGGATGCCCAACATTTATCTTGTTTCTGTGTGCTTAGATTATGGTTAAGAGAGAAATTTTTCTGTGTTTCATCACTAGCTATAACCTTGATTTTATTGGTTAAAACAGTTAACTTTCACTGGCTTGGATCCAAAATGGTCAGACACATGGGTCCATACAGTAATATTTATGTGTGAATGTTTAGATACACCTCATTGCTGCCCACTACTGCCACCATCCAAATGGGCCCACCAGCTGGAGAAATACTTCAGTTTGCTAATGAGCTGGCACAGAGCAAGCAGGCGTGGGGATTCCTGCAGTAATGATAAGTAGTTATGATTAAATTTCAAAACCCAAATACAACAGAACAGACATTGGCCTATTCAGAGATCTTCTTCAAAGAGTCCCATGCAATTGTCCTTGTATCGACTGGGATAGATCATAGCTGAAGTCTCAACCTAGATTTTGGTCAGGATATAGTTAAGTTTCTTTGAGCTGGGAGGAGGCACAGCTGGAGTGCCTGGCCCAAATTGGCCACTGGAGTATTCCACTTCATGTGACATTATGGTCAGCATATAAAGGAGTCTGGTTCTCTCCCTCTTTTGCTTCCAGTTGGTGCAGTGGGATCTTTGTTCTCTCAGTCTGTTTGTCTTTATTTTCAATCTACGAGTTTTTTTTCTTTTTGTTCCTCCCCTATTTCCCCAGGTGGGGGAAAATGGTGAGCGACCAGCTGCATGGTGTTTGGCTTCTGGCTGAGTTCAAACCATGGCAGCGATAAGGCCCTGGAGGGAAGGGAGCCCAAGAAATCTGATTAATATTCAAGGTTCACCTCCTGCAAGTTCAAGAGAGTTCCATCCAAATTAATATGAAGTCAGGCAAAAGTGCCAGGAGGCTTGCATGGATGATCAAGGATGTCCTGGCAAAGCTCAAGATCAAAAAGAAAGCATACAGAGGGTGGAACAAAGGGTAGGTAATTTGGGAGGAATACAGAGGCACTGTCTGAACATCCAGAGATGAGTTTAGGAAAGGCAAAGTCCAAACAGAAATTAATTTGGCCAGAAATATTGTGAGAGACTGAAATGTCAAATGATTGTCTCAAAGCTTGTCCTTCATCAAGAACCGGCTGTGGCCTTTGCAGTTAATCTAAGGGATATCACCCAAGGAAGCAGGAGTGTATCAAAGGATGCACCCTCCCACTCCCTTGCAGTGGTATTGACAAACTCCTTAGATAAACCTCAAAGAGGCAGACTGAGTGAAACCCAGTGTTTCTCATCAAGCACAAGGACCGCTGATCACCGGTCATTGTATAAGCCCAATACCTTGTGGCTCTATTGTATTGCTAATGACTTTGTACCTTCGCCATTGAACTGATAAGAGGTGAACATTTCTGCCCCAGAAGCTGGATAATTGCTCAAGAAGCATGAAGTCAGCAAAAACCTGAGGGAACAGAAGAAAAACTAAAGGTGGACAGATGTGCTAATCAGCTGATAAGGTAGATTTAAGAGGTGTCAGAGAACTTTGCTCTGTGTGCACCCACCACCTAAGAACTGGAAGACTGAGGACTAACAGGACGCTGCTAGATCCACAATGGTGGCTATTCTTGCAACTCTATTCTGGATGCTTGCTTGATTTCTGTCTTTTCCTTCCACTATATCTTATCTCTACCCCTCTTCACTTTTAATAATAAAACCTGTTTTGGGTGTACAGCATTTGACCCCATTTGTGTCCTCATCTCACTCTTGTGATCATACCGAAATCTTCTCCAATATTGGATCGGGACACCTGGATCCTTTATACCAGAGGGAAAGGCTGGAACAAGGAAGATCTACTCTTGATAGAAGATGATCACATCAGGGAATAATTAAAGAAATGGGATAGACGTAAGTTCATGGACTCTGATGGGATGTACCCAGGAGTTCTGAGGGAGCTGGGTGATGTCATTGCAATTCCACTTTCAATAATCTTTGGTTGATCATGGAAACTGGGAGAAATGCCCGATAACTGGAGGAAAACACATCACTCCTGTACTCAAGAACGGCATGAAGGAGTATCCAGGGAACTCCAGGATGGTTAGCCTCTCCGCAGTCACTGGGAATGTGAGGCAGCATATAATCCTAGAAGCTATTTCCAGGCAGATGAAAGACAAGAAAGTCACCAGCAATCCTCAACATGGATTGACCAAGAGAGAGTCATGCTTGACCAACCTAATATCTTTTTACAATTAAATATCTAGGTTGGTGGATTGTGGAGAAGTAGATATTGTCTACCTGGACTTCAGTGAGGCTTGTCTCCCACAAGATCCAGCAGAGAAGCTTCTGAAGTACAGGTGGGCAGAACAGACAATGAGGTGGATAGAAAACTGTAGGAATGGCCTGGTCCAGAGTGTGGTGATCAGCAGTTCAAAGTTGAGCTGGAGGCCAGTAACTAGTGGTGTACCCAGGGGTCAATAGTGGGTCCACTTCTGCTTAACATTTTCATTAATGATTGGAATGATAGCGTAGAGTATACTCTCAGCAAGTTTGCTGACGTTACCAAACTAGTGAGTGGCCGATACACCAAAGGGTTGTGCTGCCATACAAAGTGACTTCAACAGGCTGGAGAAATGGGTTGATAGGAATCTCGTGAAGCTCAACAAGGAGAAGTAGAAAATTCTGTGCCCAGGGAGGAACAAATCCAATGTGTGTGTATATATATAAACCCAATGTAAGTTATATGTATATATGCTGGATGATGACCAGCTGGAAAGCAGCGTGGCAGAAATGGACCTGGGGATCCTGGTGGACACCAAGTTGAGCCAGCAGTGTGACTTTGCTGCCATAGACAAAGTATTGCCAATATGATGAGGGATGTGATCCTTCCTTTCGACTCAGCACAGCTGAGGCTACACCTGGAGTACTGTGTCTCATTCTGGGCTCCCCAGTACACGAGAGACATGGACATAACGGAGAGAGTACAGTGAAGGGCCACTAAGACGTTTAGAGAATTGGAATGTTTCTCATTGTGGGGAAAGAGTGTTTAGCCTGGAAAGGAGAAGGCTTATGGGAATCTTATAATTGTGTATAAATACCTGAAGGGAGGGTGCAAAGAGGACAGAACCAAGCTATTTTAAGTGGTACTCAGTGATAGGACAAGAAACAATGAGCACAACATGAAACACAGGAGGGTCTCTCTGAACATCAGGAAATACTTTTTTTACTGTGAGGGTGACTGAGCACCAGCACAGGTTGCCCAGTCTCTCACCTTTGAGATATTCAAAAGCCATCTGGACATGGTACTGGGCAACCAGCTCGTGGTGGCTCTGCTTGATCAAGGGGTATTGGACCAGATGACCTCCAGAGAACTTTTCCAGCCTCATGCATTCTGTGATTGTGTGATACAGTGACATGCTACATAATTTGAAGTGTAACTTTATTGTCAACAGCTACAGGAAAGATCAAATTAGTTCTGTGACTACAGCATATAATAAAGGTACAATCAAGAAAGAATTAATAAGATTTCACACATAGCTTTAGAGGAATCTGTTTTCTCATGCTGTTTCCCAGATCCCATTGTTTTTTCTTGGTGATTTTAAATATGACCTTTTCCATTATTTTTCACTTTATGCCCTTCTATCCTGTCAGCCACTCTTCTTGATTTTTGCGATGAAAAATCATTGTCTGTCTGGTCAGAAGATTTCTTTCTAAATGTGATAGACTTCAGAACTTACTTCTTGTAACTTGTCTCATCCCTAAATTCTGTTCAAGATGAGTAACACATGTCTTATAAAAGGATCATTTCTTCATCAATTCTTCCTCTGTAATCTTATCTGAGCAGACTTTTTTTTTTCTGTGAGCCTTCAAAATTACTTGAATGACAATGTAACCCTGCAGATAAGGTAAAGGCCATTTTAAGGTATGAAGTGCCGTTTGCTATTTACATAACAAGAATTTAGCTGGCCTAATATTTATCTAAGCCATTACTGAAATTTACCCAGTTTTCAGGTAGACTGAGGACTTGAAATGGGTATAAACAAATTATCTCTGTGCAGACCTCTGCAAATCTATGTTTATGACCTCAGTCACAGTCATACGAAGCAGGTTATTTAACTCACAGAATCAGTTCAAATCAAACCCAGCTTGCTAGCTCATGTTCAATATCATTTAAAGCAGATACAACATACTTTCTACCTGGAACAAATTCAGATTTCTCTGTACGGTGTTCTTAATTGTCTTAGTCTCAAGAGAGTCTCCAATAAATGTGCAGAGATGCATGAACAGCACTAGACACACTGGAATATTTTCTGCAAAAGAGACTAAAAAGACAATCATTCTAAAATACCATCTGTAAGGGGATTTGTAAGTTCAGATTCTTACATCATATCAGGCAGAGGAGAGGAGGTCAGAAGAGATTCAGTATTACATCTGGACTGTTACTCATGTATGACAATGACATTAGGATGAAAATTATGCTTCCTGATTTCATTTAAGGGCATGACTAACACTTGGGTCTTGAGAAAATATTTGACTATTCCTTCCAATCAAATTGTCAGAAAATATTTCAAGTTTGACAATTCTGTCACAGTTTACCATGATGTTGGCCTCTGAATGCAATGAGCTTTGTCAGAACTTGTATGAAGGCAGGCCAATGGGAATCTCCCATCTAGTATTTTGTTATTTTAAACCCAGTAAATGTTAAGTAATATTAAGAAATATGTCTCTTTACATTATTATTTCTCTATAAATACATCACAGTTACCACAGTGCATATGTACATGCAGGGAACTGAGGTCCAGTTCATTTTTTTAAAACTTCTGTCTTAAGTTTTTTATTTCAGTCACACAAAACACATGTTGGAAACCATGATTACAATAGTCATCACTTTCACTTACCTTGGTTGTACTTAATATGACAATCAAAACTATAATGAAAAAATAGGTACATAGGTCAAATAAAACTAATTAAAAACTAACTATAATGTCTTTCTCCACACATTTTATAATAATAATAATATTATGAATACATTAATATTTAATAATAAAACCTGGTTTGATAAAGTGTCCTTGATTTCGATGGTTTTCAGCTTTTATTCTACTTTTCCCTTTATTCTTTTGAGATCCCCCAAAGAATTCTAAATTGTAACATTTAAATATAAAACCCAAAAGACACACTGTCTCTCTCTTTATCGTTTTTTCTTTTAGATTATGCAATCCATAGAGAAATAAATATTTTCCTGTTATTGATGGAGGGGGTTTTGTTTGATTGGTTTTTAAATTTTCTCTATATAATAGATGACTTCTTATATACATTACATGCCCTTTTATAATTTGTTTCCTTAATTTAGTCAGACTTCCTTAGTTTATGATAATTTTGAAAGATACAATGGAACTGTTGGTATTGACACTTGGAAATTTTTTTTCCCCCCATCTCTCACATACACCTAAAGCAATATATATTGAACAAACTGAATGGAATAGAAACCTTTTAGATTTTTTAATTAATTGTGTATAACTTATACTAGATTCTGATGCCAAGAAGAAAGGGAGAATATGAAAGAATCGTGTTATGTTCAAAATAACGTTAGTACAGATGGATACTACCAAATTAATCACATTACAAAGGCAAATTAATACTAAACATAGCAAGCCACCCTACATTGCTTTCCAGTGAAAAAAACCCTACATAAATATTTGTGCAGCTATGTAAGAAATTTGATTGACAATATTCTGTTATTGTGTACTATAACTAATTTTAGGAAGCTTGTACCATTTAAAAAAATATCAAAAACAGTCTCTTCAAAGCTAGGGTGAATCATCTAGGGATAGAAAACAAAATATAGCATTAAAGATTTTCTGTATTTTCACCATTTTATGTCAACAGTGTTTTTTGGAAAGAAAAGTTAAAAAAAAAAGTTTAACAAGTTAAATATGAAAAAACACAATTAAAAAATGTGGAGAACAAGTACTAAAGATTTTAACAAAACTGTTTCAAGAACGTAAGAATCAGGAAGCCTGCCAGAAATAGTTAGTGGAGCTCATAAGGGTGTAAAAGAAGTATAAAGCATAATACCCCAAGGAAAATTATACCACATTTCTACATTGATATTCAGAGCAGAGAAAATCTAAGACTAAGCCTTTACTGGAAAAAGCTATATGAAATTTCAAATAGAAAATATTTCAGAACCAAACAATACAAATAGCTAAGACCAGATAGCAGTCACTGAAGAGTTTTAAAGAAATTCAAACATGAGGAAGCTGAATTTACTCACTATTGCTGCAGCCTCACATTGAGAATTCTGTGCAATTTTGTGCTCCACAGTATGAGAAGGATAGAAAAATATTAGAATGTATCCAAAAGAGGGCAAAAGAGATCTTGATATATAAGGAGTGATGGAGGATACTATTTTTTTTCAGCTTAGAGTGGTGACCTCATTGTTGTGTACAACTTCCTCATGAGGTAAAGAAGAGAGGTAATGATCTCTCTTGTGTCTGGTGATAGGACAAGAGGAGATGGCTTAAAGCTGTGTCAGAAGTTCAGATTGGATATTAGGAAAAATGTTCTTCACTGAGAGGTTGGTCAAGCACTGGAGCAAGCTCCTTGGAGAAGTGGACGTGGCCCCAAGCCTGTAGTGTTTACAGAATCACAGAATCATCTAGGTTGGAAAAGACCTTGAAGATCATCCATGTCCAAACATTAACTTAGCACTGACCATTCTCAACTACACCATATCCCTAAGTGCTATGTTGACCCTACTCTTAAACACCCCTTGGGCAGCCCATTCCAATGCCTAACAACCCATTCTGTAAAGAAATAATTCCTAATATCCAGTATAAACCTTTTCTGGCTCAACTTGAGGCCATTACCTCTTGTTCTATTGCTTGTTACTTGGTTAAAGAGACTCATCCTCAGCTCTCTGCAACCTCCTTTCAGGGAGCTGTAGAGGGCCATGAGGTCTCCCCTCAGCCTCCTCTTCTCCAGACTAAACACCCCCAGTTCCCTCAGCCACTCCTCGTACGACCTGTGCTCCAGACCCTGCACCAGCTCCGTTGCCTTTCTCTGGACACGCTCAAGTAATTCAATGTCCTTTTTGTAGTGAGGGGCCCAAAGTTTAAGAAGTGTTTGGACAACACTCAGATATGTAGTTCAACTTTTAGTTTGCCCTGTGGAGTCAGGAGTTAGACCTGATGATCCTTGTTGGTCAAATCCAACTCAGGATGTTCTATGATTCTATGACAGTAATGGGGGATGAAAAGAATGCAGTAAAAGTAATGAAATCCAATGCATGAAAGTACAGGGTAATGCACATAGTCCAGCTGGTGTCCAATGGAGTCTTAATTTGTTATTACTTCTCCTCAATGAGTGTCTGGATATCATTCCTTAAAAATGCCCATGGTGAAAAAACAAACAAATAGAAACTGAATAAAACATAATATAAGCATTCTTATAAAAGAAGCAATCAATAATACAGATAACATTTAACTAGAAGATATTAAGACTATCTAATTGTAAAACTAGAATGGATGGATTTCAGCTAAATCGGTCTGAAAAACATTTAGGAGTAGGAGAGATGCTGAAGTGCTAGGTATTGAACAATAGGCCCAAGCCATAGTTGACCTATAGATGAATCCTGTATATTTGATAACCATCGTGCCGGTAGTTATTGTGCTAGGTTATAACAAAACACTATGCTGATGTAAAAAGTGCTAAATTGTTGAAGTATTGAAGCCTGAACAACAGGCCCTGAGGCAAATCTGCTAACTTAGTATGCAGTCATTAGTGAAATATATATGCTCATTAATAGAAGATGTAGCTTAAACATCATAAAACATGTCTATCCTGAATGTATCTTTCTTCTTCTTTTTTTGTGTAGGGGTAAGTTAATAAGGCCATGATGCCAGCTGTCCAGCCTTGGGACCAGATGTGTGACCTTGTTCTGAAAAGGACATAAATCAGTTAGATAAGCAGGGAAACTCCCTGAGCTTCTCCCTTGAGCTCTGTCCAGGCTCTGGGGAAATCTAATGTGGGAGGAAAACCAGTTGTTCCATTTAAAACAAAGGTGTCAGGCTTGCTGATTTTTAGTATATAAGACTGGACCTGCTTGCAGCAGCTTCGGATGCCTCACCTAAGGGTGGATGAACCACATAGGACTTTCCAGTTGCTGTGACAGGCTCTGCAAACCCTCGCTGTAACTGGGGCTGCCCAGCCACTGCAGGTCTGGGTGATGGTAACATGTGCAACTGGTGATGGATCTTTCTTAATCACTATTCTCTCTCTTGTGTAGTAATGATTTGATGCATTACCCTGTATTTTCTTATTTGTTTAAGTGCATTATTCTGTCTTTTCTTACTGTATGTTTTCTGTATTATTCTGTTACATTATTTAGTTATCTCCAGTAAAACACACCCACTCTTTTAATTCTGGTGTCCGAGCTTAATTGGTATCCTTAATCAGAAAAACAGATGCACATGGCATCTGTTGGAAAGGCAACAAAAATGACGAAGTATACAGAATGGTATCCACAGAACATGGTTTATATAGTTCATTATATATGTGAGAAACACAATAGACTGTTATATATATAAAGGAAAGGATAAGTATAATTGAAAATACTTCTTCATTGTATCTCAAATATTTAAAGAGCTAGAGAACACAGAATAAAACCATCAGGAAACAATTTCAAAATGAAGAAACTAAAAGCAATTATATACTCTGTCTTCATGTTGAAACTTATTATCTTGAGATCTGATAGAAAGCCAAACATAAACATGATCAAAAGTATTTGATGAGTACAGAGAAGATAGATTCACCAGTGACTACTACAAATTTTGATCTATATTAATTTCCACTAAGGAATTCACAGATTTCTGGAAAGGAAGGGAAAAGTTTATGAAAGAAGAATGTTATAATTTCTTTTTTTTTTTTTTTTTTTTTTTTTTTTTTTTCCCCCACCTAAACATCTGCTATTTTTTCTGTGAAATAAATTTTTGAAGTGTCCATACTGCTCTATGGAAGTACTGATGGTCTTCTGCTAGAGTGAAGCAGCACTGTCGTTACACATTCATTTAATTCTAATTTCTTCCTTATTACGATCTTATCTCTGACATATCTAGAGAAATATGACTTCAGAATGTGGGTCCAGTTTACAAGAACATATTAATTATAATGTTATTTCCTTTGATGGCATTGCCCTCATGTATACTTACAATTACAGAAAATTTCAGGTATTGAATTAGTGGTTTCTTGGGTCAATGACTCTGCGGCAGTTTCTAACTGCTGAGAATTTTAAAAGGATGAGGAAGTACACAGGTTGCATTTACTAATGCAAAAGCAGTATCATCTGTATCCTGGTAGCTGGGATGGAGAAACATCCTGTAAAAAGTGACTTAGTCAATAACATCTATCCTGTAGAAATCGACATACTTAATCAGCAACTTTTCCCAGTCCTTGCAGCAGATTTTCAGCACATAGTTATCTTGCTCATTCTCTAGCTGTCACCAGTGCTGGTGCTGGGAAGTAGCCACTGCTGATCAACTTCTTGTTAGAAAAGGTCTGTCAACAGCAGAGGCAAGATGTGCTGGCACAGAGATAGTCACAATCCCTGATGCAGGGGTATCTTACTAAAGCCAGGGAAACAATGAAGAATCCTTACTTTATAAATCTGATTTCAATAATTTTCATCTTTTTCCTCTTTGCCTTTTTTTTTTTTTTTCCTATTGAGAGCACACAGAATTTGTCTTGTAAAGTAAATTTCTGTAAGTATATTTTCCAATTCCAGAAGTTGAATTTCTGTAACTGTTGACCAGTACAGATATGGTGAACAGTTAACAGTTAACAAAAAAAAACCCTTTCTGGTACTTTGGTACAAGGCATAAGTGACATGGCCAGATTTTTCTTTTACCGGTAGCTGTGGTATGTAGGAAATTTCAAGATGACAGTGCTTAACAGTTCTTAAAAAAAAAAAAAAGGTATTTTGTAATCTCTGACACAATTATGGATTAGTTTTACTCCTGGATGAACAGAAGTGTATAGTCTTGACTCTGAACAAGCATGGGTTTTGCATGAGTTATAGTGGGACAACAAGGAGCGTATATAAAACTGTCTTTGTACACACTCAGAGCCAGCTGAAAACAATATATCACTTAGTCCACACTAATAAACTCTGGCTTCTGCCTGGCTTTTAGTTGATGCAGAGTGAGCTCCCATCTGCCCACGATATTCCAGACAGACAAGAAAAGTCTCTATCGCTTTTCCCAACAAACCACCCTGTTTGCCTTGTCAGCAGTACACAGTTTCCTCAGGGCTAAATCAGTTAGAGGACTTCAGTGGTATTTAAGCTTTTCAGCTCAAAATTGCAATCTGAAGAGCTTCACACTGCCCTTTCTCAGGAAAATATTCTATTCACCAGCCTGTGGGCTGCTCCAGAAAGGGAATTTGAACTCTTTGGAGTGCTGGTGAAAGCGTTCATCTGAAAGACAGCACTTCTGCAATTCTGCCTTTTTTTTTCTGTGGCCTAACTGAGCATGCATTATTAAATTACTAATTGGAAAAACAATATGGAGAATTCTGCTTCATCTTTTCAATCTGATCCTTTTCACAATATCACAAAATAACACGTTAGTGTTATTTTCAACTCATTCCTGAAATATTGAGATGACTCCAATGAGCTCATGTAATCTAGCTTATTGAAATCTGTATCAGTGGTGTAACAATTAGCATCTGAGCTAGTTGTCTAAACTCTTTCAGTAGTTGCAGTAAAATAGGTATCCATGGAAACTTTTTTGTTGTGATGATTTTGACTTATTTTAGACAGCTAAATTAGTTTGAGATGATTCATGTTTTGGAAATATATCTATTTGTGTTCTCATGAAAGTTTTTGTATGATTTTCGACATCTATGAGGTAAGAGCCTAGATGAGAAGAATTACACTCCTTTCACCTTATTTTGTCTGGCTTTGAAGAGTAATCCAAATGTTTTTTTCCTATAAGATCAATAATATTGCCAAATGTCATATGAGAATTGGAGCTAATGAGTATTTTCAGTAATTAATTATGGAATTTTTACTTTATCTGTTATCAGGAGACATCCTAGGCATTTAAATCTGTATAGCTGAGCAAGCATCATGTGTTATTTTACCTTGACTGTATTCTGCAACTCTGACTCCGAATGTTTGTGTTTGGCTGCTATCATAAGAAATATTTCTGTAATAGAATTAAATCTTGAAAATTTCAAATTAGCATGTCTTCAAAAAAGGTGTCTGCTGTTGTCCCTAGAAAACTAACATATGATACCGTAAGAACATTCTTGGGCAGGAAGGGTTGTGATGGAACAAGAATAATTAATTATACAGCTTTACCTGAGGAACATGTTTCTGTAGAGGTAAGAACACTAGAGGTAGAATCATCACATGTAAAATTTAAGAGGTACAACAGGCAGGAATGGATTAAGGACCACAGTAATATGGTTTACTATACCCCTTTTTAAAAAAATATGAACACTTGAGATGGCTCCAGATTCCTAACAGATTATTTCCTTGTGTTAAAAAGCCCCCTAGATTGTTTAATAATAAAAAAGATTTTTAAACATTCATTTTTAACTCTGATCTTTTGTTAGCCCATTATAGATAAGTCTTATCACTGAGGATAAAGACTGAGCTTAAGTATAGGAACGTTGTAAAAAACTTCGTTGTTGCAGCTGTTCATATGTCTCCCTTTGTAGATGACCAACTTTGGGAGTCTGTACTGGGCAAACAAAAATGTGTGAAAGAAATAGCAGGTAAGTAAACACATAATTTAACTTAAATAGATTATTTTTCCTACACATTGCTTCCCTTGAGGTAAAGACTGTTAACATAGAAAAAAGCTGCAAACTGGAAACTAATGAAAGTTATTATCTAAGAATAAATACAAATGATATGCAAATAGAGATTTAATTACCTCAGTGTCTTTAACACACAAATAATATCTTTCAGTCCCGAAACCAAATTATTCTGAGAAGAGGCTCCTGATCGTGAGTAAGCACCACCTGCCTCCTCAAGGCATTCTTGGTCTACCTCACTTTTTCTGAAGGCATTTAAGTAAGCAATATTAATATAAGAAACAGAAATGATGCATTTATTTGAAATGCAGATAATAATGAAAATGTTGTTGAAACTTAGACATCTAAGTTCAAATGCAGTGTTATAGATATACATTCCAGGGGTCAGGAGGAATATACCATCAGGAGAAAGGCATTAATGTTTCTTAATTTTTCTTTGTGGGTTCCTTCATTCTACACCCTACCACATGTCTCCTGAAACTCTTTAAACTTACCAAATTATCCTTTCAAGTTGTTGCATCAGCAAAAATCCATCTTATGGGTATGCCGAGCACATGAGCAGTCTCCAGAAAACTCGCACACATTTCATATAGTACGATGCTATTTGAAATAGATTTTCTAAGCTTAAATTATATCTTTGCCCTTGCACAAGTAAGCATCATTCACAGAATCAGAGAATCATCTAGGTTGGAAAAGACCTTGCAAACCATCCAGCCCAACCATTAACCTAGCACTGACAGTTCCCAACTACATCATATCCCTCAGTGATGTGTCAACCTGAGTCCTAAACACCTCCAGGGATGGGGACTCCACTACAGCCCTGGGCAGCCAATTCCAATGCCCAGCAAACTGTTCTGTAAATAAATAATTCCTAATATCTAGTCTAAATCTTCCTTGGTGCAAATTAAGGGCATTCCGTCTTGTCCTATCATTTCTTACTTCGTTAAAGAGACTCATCCCCAGCTCTCTGCAACCTCCTTTCAGGGAGCTGTAGAGGGCGATGAGGTCTCCCCTCAGCCTCCTCATCTCCAGACTAAACACCCCCAGTTCCCTCAGCTGCTCCTCGTACGACCTGTGCTCCAGACCCTGCACCAGCTCCGTTGCCCTTCTCTGGACACGCTCGAGTCATTCAATGTCCTTTTTGTAGTGAGGGGCCCAAAACTGAACACAGGAATCGAGGGGCGGCCTCACCAGTGCCGAGTACAGGGGTAAGATCCCTTCCCTGTCCCTGCTGGCCACGCTATTGCTGACACAAGCCAGGATGCCATTGGCCGTCTTGGCCACCTGGGCACACTGCTGGCTCCTGCTCAGCCGGCTGTCAATCAACCCCCCCAGGTCCCTCTCTGACTGGCAGCTCTCCAGCCGCTCCTCCCCAAGCCCGTAGTGCTGCTGGGGGTTGTTGTGGCCCAACACAGCAGGGCACAAGGGCAGCCCCCGGCATTTGGCCTTATGGAAACTCCTCCAGTTGGCCTCAGCCCATGGCTCCAGCCTGTCCAGGTCTCTCTGCAGAGCCTCCCTGCCCTCGAGCAGATCAACACTCCCACCCAACCTGGTGTCATCTGCAAACTGACTGAGGGTGCACTCGATCCCCTCCTCTAGATCATCAGTGAAGATGTTGAACAGGAGCAGCCCCAAAACCGAGCCCTGGGGGACACCACTTGTGACCGGCCACCAACTGGATTTAACTCCATTCACCACAACTCTTTGGGCCTGGCCATCCAGTTCTTTTACCCAGCAAAGCATCTGCCCATCCAAGCCACAAGCAGCCAGCTTTGTCAGGAGAATGCCATGGGAAACAGTGTCAAAGGCCTTATTAAAATCAAGGTAGACAACATCCCCAGCCTTTCCCTCATCCAATAAGCAGATCACCCTGTCATAGCAGGAGATCAGGTTTGTCAGGCAGAACCTACCTTTCATAAACCCATGCTGACTGAGCCTGAGCATCTGGTTGTCCCACATGTGTTGTGTGATGGTTCTCAGGATGAGCTGCTCCATCAGCTTCGCGGGCTCTTAAATCAAGCTGACAGGCCTGTGATTTCCTGGATCAACCTTCAGACCTTTCTTATATATGGACATCATATTGGCCGATTTCCAATCTTTTGGAACCTCCCTGGTCAGCCAGAACTGTCAAATTCATACCTTATTTTAGCCTTGAACCTTAAAAGTTCCCTCTTTAGCAAATATCTACCTACTTCCTACACGTTTTCATTTTTAATTATGTTTCATCACTTGATATTATCAGTAAAGGATGCCACTGAAACCTTTCCTTAAAATTATTTATTTTCACTGTAATCTTATTTATTTGAAGTAGTGGGGGTTATGGATGCTCTCAAATAAACAACCAACCACCAAAAATAAATTAAAAAAAAAAAAATTAACAACCCACAGTTAACTAGCTCTCCGTAAATTACAGGTTCTAATGTCTGTGAGAGAACAGAACAACTTTCTACGGTTTAAGGGCAACCCAAAATGCAGAACAAGTACCACTCCCTGGGGTTTAATGGCAACCCAAAACGCTTTACAAAGCCCTGTTACCTAGGGTTTAATGGCAACTCAAAACACTTTATCACTCACCTGACAAGTGAGGGCTCTCAACCTCGAGGACCTGCTCAGGGCAGCGTCCTGACCCAAGGCACCTCAAAGAGTTTCCTTGGGCAGCGCCCTGACCCAAGGGGAGAGTCCTCGACCACAGCTGCTGCTCCAGGGGACAAGATCCAAATGGGTCCCCAGGGGACTCCATTTATACCCAGGCCAAATCTGACCTGGACAAAGGCCCCAACTACCAAGAGGCTCTGAGAGCAAAGTCAGCTAGGAAATTCCACACCTCAGCAGCCAAGAAGCTCCGCTTTCATTGGGCGGGTGCACCTGCCACATGGGGTTTTTGTATGCTAGCATAGCTCCCCAGGCACACATAATCCAAGAAATACAGATTTTTCATTATCAACTGGAAAACTGGAAAGGAATAATATTATACAACAATAATAAATATTTATTTGTTTCTTTTTTTCTTCTTACTAGATTAATAGAATGAAATAGACAACTAAGATATCACTTATATTCAAACCATAAAATATCTATTTTTTCAATTACAAACACAGAGACTTGGAAAGAATAGAAATTAGCAGATCTTTCTAGTATATAACTTGTAATTCAGATCTTTCTACCCAAAGACTTATTAGATAGTTTTGAAAATATTCTAGAAGCTCTGGATAATGTGATTATTTTTATATCTGATATTATGATATATAAGAAAGGAAATGCTGCATCAGAATTATCAAAACAGGGTAAGACCCCTTTAGGCCAAAAAATTATTAGTGGTTTTTCTTAAGTGATAATATTGCTCTACAGATATTAGTCATAAAAATGTCTTACTGTGAAATGATCATCTCTGATTTGTCCTTTGATCCCAAAGAAGTAAGTTGTAAACATGGTGGCTGATGTCAGAACTGTTGATTTATGTATATATTGCACATTCAATAGATTGTGTCCACTTCTAAATTAGGTTCAGGGAACTCACTGCAGAAGTGGAAATTGATTGTTGTCTTTCTTCCAATTCTCCACTGCATCTCCTGTGTGATGTTTTTCTATTGTTCTTCTGAAGTGAAGAAACTGTTCTAACTTATGTCACTCCTGAGAAGTCTGTAACATCTGAAAGAGTAAACAAACTAATATCATCTACTTGGGTGGTTTTGGCATATTTAAGTACTGCTGTAGCTTAAATGAACTGCAATTTTTATTCCTGTATACTTACTTTCTATTAATTCTGGTGAATATAGATTATACTCTACTTTTTTGAAATCTGTCCTGGTATGAGTGAGTGACAGGGGATGTTGGTGGCAGGAAGGGGGCTACAGTGGTATCCCCCTGTGAGAAGCTTCTCGAAGCTCCCCTGGCTACAAGTCGGACTTGCCTTTGCACCAAGGTCAGGCCAATCAGCTGCACCTCTGCAATAACATATTTAAGAATGAGAACCTGGGAGGAGTTGTGGGAGTTGTGTGGAGTGGTTGTGAGGAGAATGTCTGTGTGAACAGTGAGGTCAGTTGACGAAAGGAGGAGAAGAGTGGGACAAGCACTGGAGCAGAGACTCCCCTGTATCCCATGGTTAGATAACAGGTCTGCCCCCCCTGTCACCCTGGGAGTCTCTGGTGGAGCAGATACTGATTTGTGGCCTGTGGGCTCTCCATGCTGACCCAGGTGACTGTGCCCAAAACAGGTTGAGACCCCATGGGAAGAAGGTATGAGTGTTGTAATTCCCTGCTGGGAGAACTGCAGCATATCGGGGTAACCTACCAGCCCATGGTAGTGACTCATGTCAGGTTGGTTTGTGGAGGACTGTGCTGGAAGAGAGGAGGAATGTCATAAGTTCCACTTCCTGAGGTGAAAGAAGTGGCAGGGTCGACCACATCCCCCATTTCCTGACCCCTACACTGTTTGGGAGAAGGAGGTAGAGATATCAGGAGCAATACTGAGGCCGGGAGGAAGGGAGGCATGGGGGAAGGTGTTTTCAAGGTTTAGTAATGCTTCTCACTGTCCTACTCTGTCTGTTAAACGTTGTTGTTGCTGTTAGTGTCTGTATTAAATTTCCTTTTTTCTTCCTCTAATGAGTCTGTCTTTTGCCTGTCTTTTAAAGGATGAGATCATCCTTCCTGTCCTTATCTCAAGTTCCTGGGTATTTTGCTTCCCTCCTCAGTGCTGGGGGGAAGTGGGGGAGTGAGTGTCATCTTTGCTTATTTTCCCCTCCTCAGCCCTAGTGGGGGAAGTGGGGAGTGAGTGACTGTGTGGTGCTCAGTTGCTCTCTGGCCTCAAACCTTGACAAAACCCTTTGATGTTCTGCTACATTTTTCCTCAGAAGAAGACTACTTATAGAAATGTTAAAATTTATTACTTTGTACCTCTCCTCACAAATATTGTGCCTCGTGTTGAAATAAATGTTCTGATTCTATATTTATTTGAAAGGTGTATTTTGACTCATAACGTATCATGGGATAAACCAAAGATGATTAAGGGATTGGAACATCTGTCATGCAAAGAGAGGCTGAGAGAGCAGGGGTTGCTTAGTCTTAAGAAGAGGCTCAGGGGGAACTCATCAATATGCATAAATACTTGATGGGCGAAGGAGGGGAGTAAAGAGGGTATAGCTTTTTTCACTGGTGGCCACTGAAAGGACAAAGGATAGTAAGCACAAATTGTAATAGAATAAATTAATTTTAAACAAAAAAGCAAACAAGCTTATTTATTTTGAGGTTGGTTGAACACTGGAACAGGCTGCCTAGAGGGGCTGTAGAGTCTCTATTCATGGAAGTAATCAAAACCTGACTGGACACAGCCCTGAACAACCTGCTCTATCTGACCATGTTCTGAGAAGGGTGTTGGACAGTGTCCACAAGTTCTTCCAACCTTGAGAGTTCTCTGATTCTGTACTTCTGTAACTCCTCCATTGGCTACACTAGTATGTCCACAGACACTTACTTGTCTAAATATAATGACAGCTAAATCTATGTTTCTTAATCTCTAGCTGAGTTCTACGGTCTCTGGTGTGGAACTCCATCCAAGTTACTCCTGTAAAGGTTCCAGGCGCTTATACACACAGTTACCATTTTGCTTGTTTGAAAGCGCATTGACTGATCGCACTTAGTACTTACATAACTCTTAATTTCTTTTATGTCTTTTAGTCTTATCAAACTTAAAATTACCAGTTTAGTCTTATCTTCTTCTTTTTTTTTTTTTTTTTTTTTTTTTTCTTTTAAAATATTGAAAATCAGTATTTCAACATTACTGTGAAATAGTTTTGGTTTGATATACTATGTGCTCACTATCTGTGCAATATCCAACAATGAATTTTTGGAAAGGAAGTAATGATTATTTTTTTGTCAAAGTAAATGCTAAACTTAACTCTACTAAGAACAGACAGGACAGTTTTCAGCCAGTTGACATTCATCTTCTGACAATGTCTGTACCAGAGGCTAAGTACACCAAACTTTATTTAACACTGTTTTTACTTTGAATCTGCCTGTACATAAAGAACAAGAGTTCACATTCTATTCACATTTCACATGTATCAGTTCTGCATAGACAAATGTTTTGGTTTTGTCTTGTTTTTATCCTTCTGCTTTCTGAAGAACTGAATGCTAAATTTCTCTGTAGATCATTAGGCATTTCAGTGTCTTGAGACTTTATAATTGGAGCTGCAACACAGAAAATAATTTGTGAATAGAACATAATTTGACAGAAATTGTTACCATATAACTGGCAATCCGTTGGTAACCTGTCTTGTCTTTTTCTTCTTTGGTTCTGGGTTTCATAATTTTTGCTGGTCCTGTTTTCTGGGTTTTGGTTTTGGTTTATTTTGGGGTTTCTTCGAGAGAGGGTATTTTAAGTTAACTCACTAACAACCTCCCATGCTGATTATATCTTCTTAGTCTCATAAAAGTATAATTATTTCCTTGGCTGGCATTTCATTAAGATTTTTTTTTTCTTAGTCCACTGTATTTTTTTCTGGTATTATACATGGTAAAGCCATATTGTAGTACATTTCCTTTGATATTGACAGAACTCTGAATGTACCAGTGGACTCTGCATCCTGTCCCCTTCCCATGAGAGTAGGCTGTCGTGGACCTTGCTTGAGCTGTGGTGTGCACTGATTCAGCCTCAGAAGGTGTCTCTTGACTCACTTGAATATAAAGAGAAGTTTAACTAGCCCTGTTCATGGGGTAGAGCCTAGAGTCCATGGCAGACTCAAAAAAACATATGAAATTATTTTTGTTCATTTTTTATACCTCCTAGATAAAATGGGAGAAAACCAGCTGTGAATTCTTTAACATTTTTAATATCTAAACCAAGATTTGAGTACACTTTAAAATACACAGACAGTTTCAAATATGAAAGGAACATACAATCTAAAATCTGTTGTGTTGATATGAGAAAACAATAAAAGTCGTTCTAGGAACAATTTGTACTTTGTACCATCAGACACACCAATCACAAAACCATGCTATTAGCTTCAGACAGCCTGAAGTGTCCTTCAGCATAACACAAAAGACAAGAAAAATTGAAAATGCAGTCGGTCCAGTATTGAGCTTAATAGAAAGTCTTAATCCTTTGTGCTTAAGGGAAAAAATAAACTGAAAGTACCAAACATAGAAAGGTAATTTTCTGAGTAAAGCATTGACAGAGAAAGGTCCCAAGTTTTAGTGATTTTTTTTTTTTTTAAGAAAACCCACAAAAAGCCCTAAAAATACCCAAAAAACACCTCTGTTCCAATATCTCTAGAACATATTGTCCTGAGTTAGTAGACGTGAAGGATGATTACCTCAAAGCATAAAGAGGCTGACACTTTTATCCCCAGAGGACTTGTTTTCTTGTGAGTCAGAATTTCCTGCCTGTGTCACTGAACCTTTTTCAGACAAAGTTTCAGTTTTTCAAGAGCTGTATACATAGCTCTGCTTGAAAAGGTCTTAATATGTTATCTTCATTTCTACAGATTGCATGGCTTGGAGAAGACAGATTAAAGGTCAATATTTGTTGTAACAGATCAGTCTGGCAAGAAATGAATGACCATGGTATAATTCTTTAAGTAGAATTCACTGTAACTATAAATGAGAGTCAGATGCAGTTCTGGTACAAAGCTGTCACCGAGTCACCTGGTGCAGGAGAGAGTGTTACAAGAGCCAGTGCAAACAAATGAGATTCCTCCCCTCCTTTCCCCTGTTAAATCTATGTCTATTACAGCATTAAATATATTCTACCATCTAGTTTAACTAAACCAAAACAGAGAAACATTAATTGGACAGCATACTAAATGTAATGATACTGAAACAAAGTTGTAATGTCTTAGAAAAAAAAAAAAATCAGGAAAACAACACTTTAATTAACAACTATAAATGACTACATGGAAAACAGTAACAGAGACTTGTGCAGTGCAGTGGTTTACCAGAAAACACTAATCTGACAGAAGTATTAAAGGAAAAGGGAACAAAAGACTAATTAATAACACTTGTTCTTAAATAATTTTCAAAACATTGTGCTGTTCATATAGCTTAAATCAAGGACATCTTGCTGCAACTAATGTTATTCTGAAAAAAAACAAAACTAAACAAACCCGGCTATATGTCACTAATACTAAATTTGATAGCTATATATCAGAAAACTAGAACATGAGCAACAAATCTTTTTATTTTCTGCATAGAACATAGTATTCAACCTTCTTAATTTTCCTATTTTCCCCTTTTGTTGGAATATCACAAATAGGCATACAAATACTTACACTGATCTTCACTTAAATATCTTTTACTGCTGTTTGGAGATTGTGATAAAATAAACTTACTCATTACGAGATCTAGCATCTTCTTAAATTCAGTTTTGCATGTAAACATAGGCCTAGAGTAGGAACCTGGCTATGTCATAGACATGAACTTCTGCATTATTGAACATACAAATAGAAATAAAATGTCTGGACAGAGTGAAAAATAAATACTTTTATATGTCTAACTGAGCATCTGACTGACATCTTCATAGTTTTCGGATTTTTCTTTAATCACCTTTAAAATTAAGCCAGATGAACATACAAAAGCCTTAAACAGCTTTGAAACATCTGGCTCTCTGTTTACTCTTGTTCAACACTTAGAAAATAAGGGGTAACTCAATACAAAGTGAGTTGTAGCTTTTTCCAAACAACTATTGAGTATTTCCCAAGAAACACTGTGACATCTCCAAATGATCAGAGTTCTGAAAATTAAGCCTACTTTGAAAAAGTAATATTTAAAAATTCTGAAGAACATTTTTTCCCCACTTTTAAAATAAGGTTGTGTTTATTTTTATGTAATGTCATAGTTTAACATTTTTGAAAGAAAATATTAAAAATAATTGAACACAAACAGATTCAGCACTATCTAAAAGTCAGCAGGTGAAAGTGGGTGAATTTTGATGTGCTTTTAAGTGCCAGTATGCAATGTAGATGCATTGGAGAAAAATGTAGTTTTGTTTGTAACTATTTTCTTCAAAGATAAATGTGACTTGAGAGTTCTATATTATATTATACAATTTCCATGTTCTGGGAGCATGTGTTTCTCCATTCTTCAGTCCTCTCTGATGTGTTTTGCTCCAGCTTTGAAGCCTCTGATATATTTGTTGTGAATTTCATAGGGATATTTCAAATAAATTTCATTCAGATTTGTAACCTCTGATGGCAGTTACAGTGATTCTTATGATTAGTTTACACTCAGTAACATGTGGCAGTTATAAACTCAAATTTGCAAAGTGTAATAATGAGCAAACTTTTAATTATTCAAAGTAAAAAATTCCAAAGTATTTATTAAAAATCAGCACAAACTTTCTTGAACTTTACAGCTCTCTTAACACAGTTATGCACTTAACTTCCATTAGAAAGTATATGATTAAACTGGATTTAATACTTAAACTTTTTAAAATTTTATTTGGCGATTACTTTGCATTGTACTTGTTTTGCATTGTTCTTCAAGTGTAAAAGGAATTTTGAATATAATTTTTTTTTCCTGGGACTTCCTTATGCTGTGGGAGAACACAGGTTCTTACAGGTTCTTTGAGCACTCAAGAGTTAGAATTACATTGTAATATAAATGTTTTAATTTTTGATGTAAAATCTGGGTGGAATATCAATAATATAATTATATATATATTTAGAGAGCCATTTCTCTTTAATGTCTGAACAGTAAATAATCAAGCCTGAGACAGATGATAATTTGCACTGATAGACTTGCTTCAGAATGGAATATTCCAGAAGGACTTTTTTTCCAAAGTATATTTTTGGAGGTGTGGGATTTTAGGAAGAATGCAAATTGTTTGAATGAACATCCTGGGCCTTAGCAACTCAGAACTAACATGTTTTAAAATGATAAAAATCTTGTTTGCTATCTTTTTTTGTTAACATGTTTTTAGGAGGAATTTAGAAATATTGCCTGGGAATGTAGGGATGGCGTTAAGGAAGTAGATCTGAAGCTGAGACTTGCAAGCAACATTGAGGACAACAAGAAGACCCTTATTGCTACATCAAGCAGTAAAAGGTTGAACAAGGAAAACCTTGGCTTATTGTCACATGGAGTAGTGACAACAGACATGTCTGTGGTACTCAATGTCTTTCTTTGCCTAAGTCTCCTGGGCCTCTGTGCTTAAAGTCAGGGTTCAGGTACCTGTGGCATGTGAGGACTGTGTCAGGGACGATTTGCTAGGACTGAAGCCATACATGTTTGTGAGACCAGATGGACTGTATCCAAGGGTGGTGCGAGAGCTGGCCAGTGTCCTTACAAGGCTATTCTCTATTATCTTTGAAAACTTCTGGAGACTGCAGCAGATCCCTGAAACTGTGGGGGGTTAGCATCTGTCCTCAAAAAGGGCCAAATGGATAATCTGGGGAAACGCAGCCTCAGTTCACTGCCTGGGAAAATCATGGAGCAAGACCTCTTGCAACATATGTCTGGGCACATGAAAAAGAAGGTGATGTCTGGGAGCAGTCAGCACAGATTTATCAATGGTAGATTATATCTGACAAACCTTAACCATGTTAAACTTCAGTGATTAGGTCACAGCAGTGAATGTTATTTACCTTGATTGTAGCAATGATTTTGACACAATTTTGACACAATTTACCACAATATTCTTTCATCCAAGTTAGGATGCTATGATTTGTATGTGTGGTCTAGGTGAATTAAAAACAGTTTTTATGGCTGGGACCAGATGGTTGTGGTTAATGGGTTGTACTCTTCTTAGAGGCTGGCAAGAAGAGGAGTACTGCAGGGGGCTATCCTAAGACTTGTCCTAGCTAATGTTTTTATCAATAACCTACAAGTGGCAACAAAGGGCACTCTCATCAAGCTTGCAGATGACATCAAAGTGGAGGAAATAGTTAGTGTGCTCAGAGGCATATTGTTGATTGAAAGGACCCGGACCGGCTGAAGAAATGGGCCAAAAGGAACCTTATGAAAATCAACAAGGGCAAATGCCAAGTCCAGCACCTGGGAGGATATGGGCTGGGGACTGACTGCCTGGCTGAAGTGTGGGTCTGCAAAAAATGCTGCTGGGGTTTGTGTCAGACAGGGCATTAGACAGCAGTGAGCCTCATGGCTGATCCTGGTTTGAGCAGGCAGTTGAGCAGGTGATCTCCTGAGGTCTCCTCCAGTCTGAACTATCCTTTTATACTCTAATACTGAAATGAATCTTATCTGCAAAATGAACTCCTGTGGAATACATGACCTATTTGTTCTCCTGTCATACAGCAGTGAGAATTGTGGTGACTGATATTTCCCGTGTTGAGCTTGTAAGATCATTACATTTTCTCAACATCTTTATCAAGTCTTTAGAGAAGTTACTAGTATATTTTCAGATGTGTTCAGGAGAGCCATGAATATTCCAGACACAGAAATGATCTTGGGGTTGTATTTGGCATCTACAAATAACAGGAAATTTAAAGAGGAAATCCATTGTTTATCACTATCACAGCATGGGAAAAAAAAAAACCAAACCAAAACAATAAATGAAAGCATTCAGTCAGAATACTCAGCACTCAACACTTCGGGCAACTTGAGTTACATTTTTTAGATAAGGCATATTAATTCATTATTATATGTAGATTTGCTATATATTTTCCACTCTAATATTTTTGAGATGTAAAATAGCAAGTAGGAGTAACACAGAAATAATTCATAGACTAGTTAAGAACATAGTTAAGTGGAAAACGCACATTATTCTTTGCTCAGGTCTTCACTATGGAGGACCATTACCTGAAAATTATTTAGATGTCCAGGAAACTGTAAAGGTCAGAAAAAAAGGAAAATACTAACTCTTAATCTTTTGCCATGATCACTTGATTCTCTTCTAAAGATTTTTTCTGAAGAAAAATTTAATAAAAATTATTATTTTCCTCCACAGAAAATACAGTTGTCAGAAGTTGTCTCATTTTTATTTTCAATATTTTCTAAAATATCCTGCTGCTAAAAAATAATTAAAAAAAATATTATTAAACACTATGTCTTTAAGAATTTGATTTTACTTAGAAGACAGTTCATTGTATCTGAGAAAATGTGATTTACATGACTTGTCATTTCATTTTTTCATCTGTACCATTCAATTGCGGAGGGCGGAGGAAGCAAGCCGATTCAATGTGAATGATAGAGCAAGCCTCAACTTTATTGAAAGAAATCACACCTTATATAAGCACTCTACAATAATCATGCACACTACTCACAAATCTATTGTATACATCTAAAAGGCTACATTATAATATCCCAGCCCCCTGTGGCATTTCAGGTATGCCACAACATCTTCCTTCTTCTGGCTTGCTTTCATTCCCAAGGCTGTTTACCATCACACTCAAGGCCATTGTGAACCTCAGTTTCTCTCTTTGTTAACATAAGAGTTCGTTGTTAGCATAACTATACCCTGTTTTTTTCCCTTTGTTTACCTCAGATCGCTGTAACCAGCTCCTGCACAGACCCATGGCCTTGCTCTGCAAGACATTCCCCAACATTCAATAGCAGGTATGAGTTGTCTTTCCTGTTGGTAATAAAATCCAGAGTAGCTGATTTGGCATAAAAAATACGTTTCAGTTATTTTTCTCATTGAACAGAAGAGTTAACACCTATGAAGCAAAACTCATCTGAGGACAGTCCTCTGCCTTCAGTTCAGTAGATTCAAAGCAACATCCATTCCGACCACTTTTCTGGGAATCAATTTAGGCTTAATTATGTCAAGTCTTGGGATTTCTATTTTTTATTTGTCTTTGTCAATAGCTCTTCACTACCACTCCTGCTTTCTTAATCTATAGTTACACAGTTTAAAAGAAGTATTTTAGCATTCTGGATTTGTTTCATATTGTTTGTACCTACTTACACTAAGTTTATGCTTTGATTATCTTTTCTGAATTCCAAGTGGTTTCAGTGATAAAAATGGTGTAAGACAGCTGTCAAGATTTCGACCGCAATCATCAGCTATATTTGGACTTGGCATGCATATTTTTCTGTCCTTCATAGCTTCTTGCCTGGTGTTCTGAGATGTCAACATCAATAGATTCATGTTCAATACTAAGTCTGGGTATTTGGGGGATAGTGGCATACATATAATAATACTAAATAATCCTGTTATTTCAGACTGATCAGAGACTTTTCAGACAGCCAGCTCTTGAGTTTTATATCTGTATTGATTTTGTATGTTTTCAGTATAACAGACTGCCAATCATTAACTTTTGCAAACAAATATAATTCAGCACATTTCTTCATAGTTGCAGTACTTCTTAGGCTTTGTTTGTTCTAAAATATGCTGCATTGGTTTCATTATGAGGAATCATTCATTGTTGGTTTGTAGAGCAGGTCTGGAATGACATCTGATTTTTCTGTCAGTGATACAAACATTATTTTTTTAGTTGTTTGTTGGCTAATAAACAAACTGGCACTGCTGATGGGCATGCTGTGACACAGCTTTGTAAGAGCCAGCCCATGTCCTGAAGAAATTTAGTTTATTTAATCAAGAATTGTATCTGTTCAGATCTTGAGTTCCATCTGTTTCTATCTACACACTGTTGTCACGCAACTCCTGAACACCTTACTTACCCTAGCAGCTTGTCTTACTAGAAAAGATACCAGGTTGTGGTTATGTGTGTAACGGCAGCTCTTGAAAGGAGCTCCAGATGGCAGCACCCAAAGGCTATCCACTGCCACTCGGCACTGCAGATCTTGTTAAAGGGTAGTTGCTTAAGATGCAAGTAGTCTCACCTACATATAAATCATGTATGCTATTTGAGGTGGGTTGTTTGTTTGGTATTTTTTGAGAAGACTTGTCCACCTCCAGTCTATTGAAAAATATGAATGTCAGTTGTATCCGTCTGATAGATCTGGGGAAGAATTTACTGCAGTCTTTATTGTTTACCACAATTAATTAGCTATGAAACTGTGTAAGATGTAAGACTAATCTGTAAACACTGTCAGGGTATCTGAAAAATATGAAGAATAGGGGCCTATTAATACTTCCTTCAGAGAACAACTGACATAACTTCAGCATAAATAATGAGATCCTGTAAGTAATATGACACTTTTTTTTTCTCTCAGTTCAGTTTAAATTAGGCTGTGCAGAATCAGTGATGAGCAGACATTCTTAAAGATGAGACCAGAGTTAATAGAACTGTTTGGCTAGTAGGCAAATGCAGGTGTTAAAGAATCTGCATCTGAGTTCTGTAAAAAAATGAAGCTGCAAATCAGTAGTAAGGCACAAAAGGAAGGCCAGTAGTTAGAATTATGAGAAATGTTCTTAGTTGGCTCATGAAAGACTGTTTTCCAGCCTCCTGTTGAAAATGCCCCAGTAGAATATGACGGTTAGTACTTGTGATGGTGGGGAAATGTAAGTAATATGGGAAACATACTGAAAATGTTGCCTGATAGCTTCCACAAGCCCACAAAACATACATTAGCATTCTATAATACCGGAGAGTATTTCCTGCTAGTGATACCTTCTAAGTCTTGATTTATAAAAGAGGATATATTAATGGTTTATTTTTGATAGATACTGTAATTAAGCCATACTTAATATAAAAGGTACCAATATGGTCTTTATTGCTTTTGGTGAAACCAGAGTGTTTTTAAAGATTTATTTTTTTTTTTCCTCCTGGTTTTTGTTGGGTTTGGTTGGTTGGTTGGTTGGTTGGTTGGTTGGTTGGGGTTTTTATCAGTGTCTTTCCACCATAAAGTAGGTTTCTCTACACTAACCACTAACGTCTTCCAGAAACTTTGTTTCCAAACTCAGAGGAATAAGAATTAAAATGGAATGATAGCCATTGGGAAAGATGTTTTTTAAAAAGAGGAAGGTAGTGTAAACTAGTATGAGATAATAGGCAGCTGAACACTGATTTGCTGTCAAAAATTAGGGGGTTTTATTCCTCAAATGATTAAATGTAATAAGAATTAAGACCTAATAAAAATGGTTAGATTACTTGCTAGACAGAATTGCTATTATTCCATAGAATGTTTTTTGTGACGTGTTTGTTAGTAGACATCCTACAACAATTTCTATCGTTATTTGAAAGAATTATTTGCTAATATTAAGCCATATGAAGTTAAGATCTTAATTTAAGTGCTTATTTCATTTTCTGTTCCATTTCCACTTTGTCTTTTTTTCCAATTTTTTTTTTAATTCATTATCTTGTTTGTATTATTGTTGTAACTTAAGGTAGTTCTATAACTTTATGTAATAATGATTAGTTATAATATAATATTATAATACATATAAAATAATTATATAGCATTATTATATACAGTAGAACATGTTATTAAAATGATAATGTATTATATATACATTTAGTCTGCTATATACATTTAGTCTGCATGAATGTCATTCAGGACAACTTCCATGACCATATAGTTCAGCTAAACTGCCAGAAAACTGACAGAAGACACAGAAGTTCAGGTGTTTTCACTATTTCAAAACTAGACAATATCTGAGTTTTAGACAGCACAAGCTGTAGACTGCTCTATCCCTTCTTTCATCCCTCTAGTCTTCCCGTCTTCCACCATCTACAATCTCTTCTGCCATAACTTTTTTCCTAATATTTCTTCTTTCTGCATACATCTTTCACTGTTCTTAAAAAACCAAAGCACCACCAAAACACACACACACACACACACACACACACACACACACACGTCTTATCTAGGTAAATCCATTTTCCTGTGACACAGCTATGATATAACTAAAATGTCTTAACAAGTCTGATGTTACATGTTAGCTATGTCTTAGAGTGAATGTGCAGGACAGGTCTGTGTTGGTCATTCCAGCACAGAGGTCACAAATAAGAGGAAGCACTAGAAACATCTTTATATTTTGTTCTTCTGTTCTTTCTTTCCATGTGCATTGTTCTTTAGTTTTCAGGAAAACATTTTTTTCAGGAAGGAGAACAGCAGCAAGAGCAATAACAACAGAAACTTCTTCCTGGAAGAATTGCAGGACAGACTGTCACATGTCCCTTCAAAGAAAGAAGAAATAATCACTAGTATTAAAATGAAAACCTTCCTTTACTGCTGTATACTCTAAAACTGTTAACTATTTCCACCCATCATTCTAAGAATGACAGACAACATTTTTTAATAACAAAGATTTTCCATTCCACAACAAAAAATGAGGTCTTGGGTATTGTTTTACTGCTTAATATAGAAAAAAGTAATATGCTTTTATTTTTGTTCTGTCTCATTTATTTCATGATGCTGAAAATGCTGCTGGTGATTCTCTGGAAATATGTTTTCAAAAATGTATTCAAGTTACCTACAATAAGAGGGAAGCAGAAATTTCCTTGTACTACAAAACTCAAAATCAGGCAGAAAATACCAGCGAACCTTTGAGAATAATGGATTTGTGGATTAAAATACCAGGCAAGAAAATCTCAACCTAAAGAAATTAAGTCACTGCTTGTTTATTTCTCATAATAAACATCATTTGAAGTAACTTAAGTGAATCTGTAACTTTGATTAATAGCCCTTAGAGAGTCAGATAGTTGAAGTGAGAAATGTGATATGTGTGTGTCGGGAGCAAAGTTTTCTGTGAACAGATAGCAACATTTTCAAGAAACTGGGAGCTGTGTAACATCAGAATTATTGAAGCCTGAAGTCATGGAAAATGGGAGTTGAGCATTTCGAGTAATTGAATCATTCATAATATGAATCAAGCAAGATTTTAGACACTGGACCACTGAAAATTTGCTGACCATGCACAGTACAAATCAAGCTCTTCAGATAGCTTGAATACCTGCATAATAGCTCAGAACACACACATGGTACCTACAGGAACCAACTACTATGAGTACTACTTGCTATCAAAATTAGTTGAGCACTTTGTAATTGCACAAGCAACTAGCATAGACAAACAGAAATGGATGTGTGGAGTGAAACAGCCAGTGCTGGGGGACTGACATTCACACCTGAAACATTTTATGATTATTTTAATTTCAGATTAATCTGACCTCATGGAGAGCCTGCCCATATGTGGCTATAATAGATTAGATGCACTCCAGAAGCACCCTATCAGTTTAGTTTCAAACTTTAAAGCAATCCAATTCTAAGACAATTCTAGCAATTCCATTGAATTTATCTAGCTCCTGTTACTGACTGAGGTGACTGGTATAATCTAGATTACACTGTCTTCTTCCTTGGATTAACATGAGCAACACAGAGATGTGACATCTCCCACTTTCTGAAAACAGACACAGCCAGTTGTGACATACATAGATTACTGGTGTTTGGATTGCTTTTTTTTTTTTTTATACAGACTTGTGTCTATGACCACGAGATTACATCATAGTATTTTTTGAGATTTTTGCTTAACAGAGTGTTCTTATTTAGGCTTTATTTAAGGATTTTTTGTCAGTTCCAGTAGGTTGAAAAACACCATTCAATCACTTGTAGTACATATAACTGTCTTAGAAACAGTATTTTCAACAATTGTCTTATTGACAGTATCAAGGTGGGCATGGCCATCATCTATTGATTTGAATAATTGAATAGTCCAGGAACTTCTGTTATTAGAGGAGTGATAGTTTTTTTTTCTTCCATTACTTTTAGTAGTCATGATGTTATGTGTTCTGAAGTACATGAAATGTTGAAACATCTTTAAATGTTTTGCTATATGACATGTAAAATACAGTTCAGCATATGATATTGTTTTGATAATAACTTGCTGTCATCAGAGAAGTGACAACTTGTTGCTTTGTATAGAGAAATAATACAATGTGCTCATCTTACATTTTAGACAAAAAGTCTGAGGCACAAGTATTCTCCAGAAGAAATATAATACTTTTAGAGAATATGTGTAGAGTGCATTGGAAACTCTCTTTTTCTGAAGGAAACAGTAACTATTTCCTTATTGACCAAAATGCATGTGTAACAAAGTACGCCTTGTTCATAATATAATGAAATTTTCAAATACAATTTTTAATACTCAAAAATTAACTTGTCACTATTGAAGATAATTTGAATACTACATTTCTAAAGTGAAGTCTAGATGTAGGTATTCAGATGCAACAAGGAATTTTTTTTTTTTTTTTTTTTTTTTCCCAGAGACCAGACATCATTGATGGCTTCATGTGGAAAGATATTTATTTATTAAAGGAAACTGAGACAACCATGACACAAAGGAAATATGCAGAGTAGGTTCAAAAAAACATTATCTTATTTATAATTTCATGATTGCAGCATGATTTGAGGAGATAGGAAAGACAAATTCTGTTCTAAACTCCAGCAGGTTACCCCATCTATTATTCTGGGTACTTTCAAAACCACTTGATCAAGGTGCAGCCGAAATATCTGGATTCAGTTCTTCAATTTTTTTTTTTTTATTTTTTTTTTCTCAAAACAAAAAAATAATTTCCTTATTAACTTGAGGCAAGGTTTTGATACTGAATCTCCCACATTTTGTTTAAGTATTCTTTAAGTAACTTTAGCTTTTTATTTCCATATTTTGGTTTTCCTTAAGCTTTAGAAGACTTGAGTGGAAAATATGGCATTCATTCAAGTGTAGAAGGTGAACTGTCATCCTTATACATTAATTCTATGTTTAAAAAACCCTTTTGTATTCAAATTCATATTTTAAATAATAGTTTTAGAGACATATTTTCCAAGTTCTTAAGTTTAAAAATTGACTTCTGTAATTATTATTATATAGACTGATTTCTACTGCAAGTATATCTTTATGAATGTGAGATGTGTCACAGGTTTTGAAATGTGAAAAAAATAGCTGTGTAATCAGGCTTTCTGATTTCTGAGACAAAATTCACTACTACCTTAATACATAGAAAAGGAATTTGTTATGTGTAGTGTACTTTTTTTAATGTAGTGCTGATTTTATTCACTGTAGAAGAGATAAAATGCCCAGTAGATTAAAACAACGAATCAGATAACTTTCCAGTAAGATATGCTTTTTAATATAAGGCTGTTCAGTTCTTTGACTTCAGAGGTGAGGTCAGACATTATTATAACCTTTTTTAGGCCTGAGAAGACCAATACCTGTGTGGGATAGAATAACATATTTTCATTTTTAGGTCTTGATCCTTGATTGATATGATGTTAATCAAAATCCTTATAACATATAGCTGCACTAAATTTATTCTGGAATACAGTGTGCTTTATATTAGGACATGAAAAAAACAAAGGAGGAAACCTTATTTGGGGATGCAGGGGGTGATAAACACTATGTTTCCTTCATTATTTTATCAAGAGCAAAGGTCAACCTCCCAAGTGGTGTTTACCATTTGGTTAAAAAAAAAAAAGCATTCATATGCATGCATTCGTTTACAGGGGATTGCTCATGTTTTAAGCAAAGACAGTGTCCAGACTACAGCATAATGAATTTTGGCTTCTCTCACTCTCTGTCTCACTTCAGGAAAGAATTTTCAAAAGTAAAGAACAGAGAAAATATTCTCTTTCCAAATACAGCTACATTTCTCTATACTTTTAAATCCAAATTCTGTCTTCATCAGATTACTTTTTTTTGTTTGGTTGGGGTTTTTTTTGTTGTTTTTCTTCAAGATACAGGTTGCATTTTGACTTCAGCACCTTTTTTAAAAAAAATTGATTTTTAACTGTAAGTAATCGTTACTTCAATCTGAGAAAAAACAACCTGAATGGCTATGAGACACTGAAATTGAACAGTCAGACATATGATAATGTGGAAAAGCCAGAGTCTGACCACACAGACTTGAGATTAGAACAAGGGGAATAAAATTTTGCTACCCAATAGGAGCAAAATTAATTCAGTTCCTACCAGTCAGCATTCCTAAGTGTCCCATCGCTAATGAATGTTTGCCATGGATATGCAGCCTTCATCCTTAAGTATAATTTATGTAGTCTGGGAGGGAATGGGAAGACCTTGTCAGCCTTACCAAAGACCTTTGAGCTCATCTCTTGACATCTTAACTAGTCAGTGTGTATGACAGCATGTGGGTAAAATGTCAGACACAATTTATACATAAGACGAAAAGACAAATAATGTAAAAAATACACTAAAATTACTTGGAAGGTTTAGTAAAATGATTAAATCGTTTTCTATTTCTTATTTCTCATTCTCTTTTTTTTACTATCATTAATTTATTTTGCTATTTCAATACATCCCTTGATTTTTCATCCAACTATGATGCTGTTTTCCTGCTCTAGACTTGAATCCTCCTAGTGGTTACTTTAGGACACTGTCTACTAAGGAACCAAAGAGAAAGAATTGGGGCCACAAGAAATTTTTAATCTTATAACTTTGTTACCCTTGCATTTCTTACTTAATCATTATGGTTTTTCCAGGACATTTACCTATTACCTTCTACTTCCACCTCATCCTTACACTTTTTCTTCCACTCTTCATTGCCTTTCTTTTCCCTTTTTATAACAAAAATCTTGTTAATGTAATCATTTTACACTATGCTTAGTTTAGAACATCCTTGTCTTGTCTACTCTCTAGCTGCATACCCTTGAGAACATGGAAATGGACTGGTAATAGTACTGTATTTGTAATGTATACATAACTTCTCCTCAGGTTTTTCATAAGAATTTCCCTCAATGCATATGCGCTTTTCTTTTTTCTTACATTTTCTTCTTTCTCTCTCTCTCCCCCCACACCCCCCCCCCATAACACAGGACTGCTCTCTTTTTCCACCACATATTTGTCACCCTTTTCCTGATTTCCTTCTTTGGGGTCTTTCCGGACATACAAGTGCTTACCTGTTTCTTCCAGACTCACTCAGTAGGTCATCCCTACTTTTGCTACAGGCATGGTTGGTCTCTCAGCAAATGCTATGTTGTATTTGTAGATTTTACTGCATACACCTATGGGCAGGTGAGAGGAGAAGCATCACTAATCAGTCTATTTCATATCATGCAGGTATGGAAGCCTGTTAAGCTGCTGGCGGTGTGTATAGACAAAGGAGAATCTGTTAATGACATGTCCCTACAGATAGCAGCTGAACAAGAGCCAACAGTGTGCCCGGTTGGCCAAGAAAGCCAATGGCATCCTGGCTTGTGTTGGAAATAGTGTGACCAGCAGAAGTAGGGAGGTGATAGACCCCCTGTACTCTGCACTGGTGAGGCCACACCTGGAGTGTTGTGTCCAGTTTTGGACACTTCAATACGAGAGAGATATGGAGGTGCTGGGGCGAGTGCAGAGGAGGGCAACGAAGCTGGTGAAGGGCCTGGAGAACAAACCCATGAGGAGCGATTGAAGGAGCTGGGACTGTTCAGTTTGAGGAGGAGAAGGCTGAGGGGAGACCTCATCACTCTCTACAACTACCTGAAAGGACATTGTAGAGAGGTTGGTGCTGGTCTCTTCTCACAGAGGGAATGGCTTTAAACTGCAACAGGGGAGGTTTAGACTGGACATTAGGAAAAAAAAAATACAGAAAGAGTGGTTAGAGTGTGGAATAGGCTGCCCAGGGAGGTTGAAGAGTCAGCATCCCTGGATGTGTTTAAGGGTGGTTTAGATGAGATGTTGGGGGATATGATGTAGGAGAGAACTTTGTAGAGTAGGGCTGATGGTTGGACTTGATGATCCCAAAGGTCATTTCCAACCTGAATGATTCTAAGAGTTTATTATTCTATGATATCTAAGAGCTGCCTGGGAACAGAAAATGTGACAGGAGAGAACACAGAACTAAAAAAAATAACTGAGCTTTCTTCCCAAAATTGTTGTCAATAAATAATTTGTAGGGAGCAATGAGCAGAAAATTTGAAGTGAATAATTTAGTGCTAAATTCATTCTTCTGGTTTGTCTTAGTGCTTGTAGCCTTTATTATTATTATTATTATTATTATTAATTTATTATTTTTATTAACTTGAAGTTATTAGTTGCCAAATTTTTAGTTGTTCAATTTGTTTTCAATGTATTGTACCATATTTCACTGTATTTGAGATGTGATTTGTGCTACATTAGTTGTGATCATTCGTCAGTGTTAATTATAGTTGTTCAGAATATGAATAAACCAAAGAAGCCATGAAATTCAAAACTCCTGTCATCACATAGATTTAAGAAAATTAATATTTAGGCACCACAGAGGAATGTTGACTTTCTTCTCATATAAGAACATTTTGCTGTCTGTATAACAACTAGCCCACTGTATGGTTTAATGGTTAGGTAAATTGTACACTGTATTCACTTACAACTGATATATATCCATCTATGATGTTAGATATAAAGGCTAGGATTCATGTCACCCAGGTTTAGCCTTCAAAAGAAGCTACACAAATAGTCTGAGCTACTCATCCAAGCTCTCTGACATGAACAGAGGGAAAATCCAGATTATTTATCCCAAAGATTTCAGACATATTTTATCATGAAATCAACTGCTCTCCAAAAGCTGCAATTTATTTCCATTAAAGGAAGTCTAAATAAAAACCTGACATTTAAAGCATGCAGTTGAACTCCTGTTCAGGTCTTTTAATTCTGTTTCAGGTGACCCACTTCTTACAGAGCAGAGCATCAGCCTATATAAAATTAATTGTTTATGAATACTTCAGAAGATTTTGCATGTTTTTACAGTTCTAACTTTAAACCTATCAGAGATTTCACACATCAAAGGTCCTATGATTTGCTGAAAGAGAAGGAGTGCTGGGAAAGAAGTGTTAAAAGTAGAGACAGTCTGTTCTAGAAAGAACATGATGGCTCAGGCACTGCAGATAATCCACATTAAGGTCGTATTGCTTTTACCATCCAAACTACAATGATTCTGGAAAAGAAATGCTTCTTTAGGAAAAAAAGGCATCTCTGTAGTAAGCTTTATTAATTCTTTTCAGAGTTTTTGTTTTGTTTTTAAAAAATATTGTGAACTAAACCAGAGGATTTAATATTTTTACTTATTTAATAGAACAGCTACTGAATTTAATCTTACTAGTTGATTAACAGTTACTTAGTCATACATTTAATTCCAGAGATAGTATTGGAAAATCAGAACAGGACATTCAGGAGTGATATGAAACTTCAAGAACTTCCAAAAGATGCTTTAAGAACTGACCACCAATAATATTTTCTTTGATTGTTTGCTTGCTGTCAGACTGTATGTGGGAATAGCAGATTCTTGTGGTACTCCTATAAAGATTGCATCCATGTAAGCAGTTTAGAAAGTGTTACATCTAGAACAAAGATCAGACAGGTATATAGAGAAAGAATTATTTTTTTTTCCTTTGAAAGTATGTTTGAGCAGTTTGTGCTAATCAATGTGTATTCTCATATTTTAAAATAAATATGTAAGTAACAAAATAAAATTTAAATAGTGAACAAATTATAATTGGTATTTAAATTCAGTATATGCACAAGCATAATATATAACTATCAAAACAATGTTTCCTAATTACCCAAGAGTCCGGAGTGGACTGTTTACTTAATTTACTTTTAATCACATTATTTTGTATTTTCTCAGCTGTATATGCAAATGACATACACAATGTCACCTCTGGCATAGATGTGGGTGAAATAAGGAAAGCTATTAATTGATCTTTAGGCAGAATTGATTCCCCCAAAGCAGTAGGCTTTAATTTGAGTCTATGCAGAGAAATAAAATTAAACTACATGAGTTCTCAATCCTGATGTTATCACATATGAATGGAAGTCATAAAAAGCAATTTGAATTCTTTTGACTATGATTATAAAATTCTGAAATAAATGGAGAACCTGAAGCTAGGTTAAAGAAAAGGTAGAAGTATACTGACTATATTTAAAATAAGGGAAAAAAATCTACAATGATGCAAAAAAACCTCCTTTCTAAAATGTTATAGCTTCAACAAATAAACAAAGATAACACTTTTTGTCAACATGCAACATATCCATATTATCAGAAAAGAAATAGTTAATCTGGTTGGCAATTTCAGAAGGAGCCTGAATACAGAAAACATTGTTCATGTATATATATATATATATAAATAAATATATTGTAGAAACTTGGTGCCTTTTCCTAAGGAGAACTTAGTTTACCTCATTTAGTATGAAAATAAAAATCTGAACTCTTTTTTTTTTTTTTTTTTTTTTTTTTT
>NW_020799097.1:46952319-46959307 GCF_003259725.1 Athene cunicularia | reverse complement strand
TTTTTTTCCCCCAGGAAATTCATTTTTTTGAAAGCTATAAAATGTTTTAATCCCTGATTGCAAGTTGTTATTTTTGTATTTCAGCTGAACATAGCCTCACAAAGGGTAGCAACAGGAAGATAACTGAAGTAATGTAGAAAAATATGTATTAAACTGTGATGAAAAGCTTCAGATGGGCAAAGCTTGGTAATGTCTGTTTCCATCACTGACAGGTTTTTAAAGTCATAAGTAAGAAGTCAAAACCTGCTTAAAACATTATAATTATATTTAATGATTTTTACATGCATTTTAGATGAGGGGAAATATGAAAAAATTGGACAACCTATAACTTGATCAGATTTAATATATTTCACTGTTAAGAAACAGAGAAACAGTTTTGTAAACTATCAATTACATAACATAGCTTTGAGTATATCAACCAGACTCACCTTGAAATTTTCTAATATGTCATAAATAAAAAAATGATACATACAATTGGAAGGAGATACTCTGCTGATAGCGTCCTTGGGGTAGTAGCAGACAGCAAATTACATAACCCTAGTTTGAGCAGTCTGAAACTGTAACAAAGAGGACACTACAGCGTTAGTGATAGCTTGAAAAACACTGTCATTTTGCTTAATGGTACTGTCCTGATCCAGTGTCAGGGGAGGTTTTGCTATGATCCCAGGAGTGAGATTAAGACACAAATGAGGTCAAATGCCATACACCCAAAACAGGTTTTTATTATTAAAAAAGAGAAGAGGGGTAGAGATAGGACAGAATGGAAGGAAAAGACAGAAATAAAGCATAGATGTGGGATAGGGCTGCAAGAATAGTCACCACCATGGATCAGCGGTGTCCTGTTGGTCTTCAGTCTTCAGTTCTTCAGTGGTGGGTGCACACGGATCTGGCTGCGATGGTCAATGCACACCGAGCAAAGTTCTCTGTTGCCTTTTTCAGTTCATCATATCTGCTGATTAGCATATCTGCCCACCTTTAGTTTTGTGGTGTTTTTTTTGTGGTTTTTTTGTTTGGTTTTTTTTTTTTTTTTTTTCCTCTGGTACAGGTTTTGTTGCATCCAGCTTCTGGGAAGAAACCTTTGTCTCTTATCAGTTCATTAGCAATGCATGCATGGAGTCTGGCCTACACAATAGAGCCACAAATGGCTACAGGATGGGGCCAGCTTGGTGCACTCTGCCCCTTTGAGGCTTGTCTAAGGAGTCAGACAATGCAACCGCAAAGAAGCAGGGGGGGTGCATTCTTCAGTACACTCCCACTTCCCTGGGTGACACTCCCCAGACCAATTCACAGGCTGCAGCAGTTTGTCTTGGAGGTTTGCACAGACACAGTCAAGCTTTTAGACAGTCATGTGACATTTCAGTCTCTCACAGGTACCAAAATCATAATCTCTGAAATGCATTCAGCAGCACTTCAAACACATCAGGAGACTGAACTAAAACCATCTTAATTGGCATCAAGTGCTGAAATGATCATGATTTGCAAAGGAAAGAAGAGACTAAATTAAATTGTGTTTCATACATACAAATGTATGTAGATGTTTGCGCGCATGCCTGTGCATGTGTGCATGAACATGTCTGTGTCAGATGGAAATACGACAGGTCAAACAAGACAAATTAATCTCTGACCTGTCTTATGCATTGTGTCTTTAGCTTGTCTATAATAAAGGAGAGGTTTTAATTTGGCCAGTCTGCTTAGCTGCACAAGAATTCTGATTTTTTATTGGAAGATGATAAAAAAAAAAAAAAAAAAAAAAAAAAAAAGAGGATTGTCAGATATGTCAGTATGCTTCCTGACTTTACTGATTTCAGGACTAGTTGATATAATGATTTCTTTGACATGGAACTCATTTAAAGCAGATTGTATCACTAAATGGGTTTTTTGCTTATTTAGTAAAAAAAAAATAAATAAAATCCTAGTTATATTTTTATTCCCTGTAGTAAAAAAAAAGAAATGTATTAAAGAGGGCAGATATCAAGATAATCATTAAGTAAGAAGCTGACTGAATTTATCCCCTTGGACAAATTAAGATGTTTTGTAATCTAAAGAATGTCACATGAATACAAACAGCTCCACTTTGGAATGAAAACTCAGTCTGTTCCATGTTCTGCCAAACTCATGGCATAGCAAATGGCTGATCACGTAATAAATGTGGATGGTTTGGAAATTTTCCAAATACAACAAGAAATTAAACGATTTGGGTAGCAGAGAAAAAGTATTTTAAAACATATTAAATTCTTATGTAAGCAGATAGAAAAATAGAAAGACAGGGGAGCTGTGAGTCACTGCATGTAAGAATTCCATATGAATCAAAGTGGTGTTGGAATTTGTGCATTTTTATGTTTAGTCAATTGCACAAACTTTGTTTCATTGAGTTTTTCAAACTCAGATAGGTGAGTAAAATTGTTTTGGAAGTCCCTAAAAATGTAACAGGAATGTAACAACAAAGTTACTGTTAAGTTGAACATTCAGAAAAAGCAGAAGGTCAAATCTGGAACACTCCGGTGGAAAAGTTTTGAAGTTACATGTCTCTCCTGTCATCAGTTGTTGCTTTTTGTCTCATTTTAAAATTATTATAGGTCGCACATTCCTAGAACTGGAATGCCAGAAAGTTGACAAACAAATGTAAATTATAGAATGCTAAAGTGGACAAAATTTAAATGAGAAATGAGTAAGAATAATGATTTGCCTTGTACTATTTTTCTTATTTTTATGGGGTAATATCTATTTCAAGTCACAAAAGTTGTAAAGCAGAATTATGCTTATAAATCTATTTAAAATGTGGAGATAGTGTGAAATCATTAATTTTTACTCTCTAAAAGTAATTGTCCTTGACTAATCTAAATGCTTTAACATGTACACCATTTAATTTTAAAAGAGATAAAAACTCAGACTTCTTAAAATGGAAGAAAAAAGACACTTGAACAATAAGGTAATACATCTGGATTAGAGTAAACTGAACATTGACTTCTGTTTCATCTATTAAAAAAACAGTCGAATTTTGACACACCTTTTTAAAAATGTAAATATAGTTACATTTATATATAGCAATAGACAAGTGGATGAACCTGTTGTCACACATAATGCTGTGGATACACTGTGGCAACAATATGCTTTAATTTTACTGAAAAGACCTCATCTTTTTCCACAGCAATATCATATCTACATCAGTGGGCATGGTAGTCATAATTTACCTTACCTGGTGTCCTCTTCTAAGGAAGTAGAGGGACCCTGACAGGCTTGAGATGTATGCCTATGTGAACCTCATGAAGTTCAGCAAGGTCAGGTGCAAGGTCCTATACCTGGCTCAGGGCAGTCACCAGTATCAGTACAGGCTGGGGGATGAATGGATTGAGGGCAGCTGTGTGAAGGAGTTCTGTATATTGGTAGATGAAAAAATAAATATGAGCCAGCAATATTGCTTGCAGCCCAAAAAGCCAATCATATCCTGGTCTGTATAAAGAGAAACATGGTCAGCAGGTCAAGGGAAGTGATTTTCCCCCTCTGCTCCGCTCTTATGAGACCCCACCTGGGGTACTGCATCCAGCTTAAAGATACCTGGTACAAGACAGACATGAAACTGTCAGAGTGGGTCCAAAGGAGGGTCACAAAAATGATCAGAGGGCCAGAACACCTCTCCTATGAAGAAAGGCAGAGAAGGTTGGGGTTGTAAGAAGAGAGGGCTTCAGAGAGGCCTTGTTGTGGCCTTTTAATACCTAAAGGAAACTTATAAGAAAGATGGAGAGGCACTTTTTGCCAAGTCTTGTAGTGATAGGACAAAGTGTTCAACTAAAAGAGGCAGATTTAGATCAGACATAAGAAAGACATTCTTTACTATGAGAGTGGTGTCACACTGGAACAGGTTGCCCAGAAACATTGTGGATGCCCCATCACTGGAAATATTCAAGGTCAGGTTGGATGTGATTTTGAAGAAACTGATCTAGTGAAAGATATCCCTACTCACGGCAGGGGTTTGGACTAGATGATTCTTGATGAATGTTTCCAATCCAAACCATTCTATGAATCTGTCATTTTAGCTTTATACCATTTCCTATTCATAGTAGGCATTCTTGTTATTATTTTCTATAACTTTTTTTTTTTTTCTTTTTTGTCCCAAAGCAGGCATATAGTATTACATAACCCACTGTTCAGTGTAATGCTTGAAAACTCACATCACATTTTTTAAAAATGCACAGATGTTCCATGGCTTGTGTACAATTGTTGTACCTGTATTGTTAGAATAGCATCTATCATATACTGTTTTTTCTTATTCAGGTAAAATGCAAATATCTCCAAGACAACTGATATATACATGTGTCAATACCATTTTCAATTCCCTGCTAAACATATTTAACATGACAGTGATATTTCCAACTTTGTCTTTTTAATTCTATTATTTAGTTTCTAATATAGTATGTTTACATATCAAGTGATGATTTGTGTCTTCAGTACATCTTATTGCTTCCTTAGTGACAGCTGCAGCAATCCTGGAGAGCAATTAGAGAGTACATTTAATGAAAATAATCATCACTATTTTTAAAAGTGTAGTATCTGATATGAGATCTGCTACTTCCAAACTGTTTTGACCACTTAAAAAAAATCTAATTTTATATATAGTCAGTAAATAATTTTGGTTTAGTTTTCCTAAGTTTCTGTATTCATCTGCAGTGGCTCTGCCTTGTACCAGCTTACAGAATCACTCTCTCAGACTGAATTTTTTCTCTAGGGTTTCAAGAACAACAGAGAACTTTTTCTTGAAATATTTATTTTAGCCTGACATCTGGATTAGGAGTAAGTGCAATGGAGTCACAGAACTATACCTCTGTGCACCCAAGAGACATGCTGCTCTGGCAGTTATTCAAGGTTGTATAGTAAATGAGGTTACTTTTTACAATCAGTCTCATCATTGCCTACTTATTGCTGTAGAAATTAGAAAGTCAATAATGAATGAGGCAGAGAATTGTGGGAACACAAAAGCTGTCACAGTAACATTGGAAATGCAAAAGGGTATGACTCGTATAGAAAGAATCATAGACACAGAAGTTCCCACAAAGAACTTTTTGCTCATAGGCTGTCAAGCTGACCTGTACACGTTAATCAAATCCAAAACACTCCAGTATTATTAAGATGCTTTATCTCCATGTTCATACTGACTCTCTACAATCACTTTAACATATTAATGGTACACGTTACTATATTTCTCATTGTTTTATACAACAGTGCCTGGAATTTTTAGATGTCTAACAGGATAGGCTTCAAGGTGTCCAGAAACAGGATAGCTTTTTTCACAAAGTGCACACCAGTAGATTTGCTGCTGAAAGCAGTTCATCACACATGCCTGGTAAAGCTGATTGGATCAGCTTCAAACCCCTTGGGAAAAAAAAAAAAAAAAAAATCATGATATACTAAACAGTTTTTAATTACAATGAAGAAAGTTAAACAACACTTTTACTTAATGTTAACAAAAATTGCAATGAGCTCCACCTGTAATGTCAAGATTGCTGGTACCTGGATAATTTCCTGCTATAGAGCTGTTTTCCAGCTTATAGAAAATGTCTATTTTCACTCTTCACACTGAAGAACTTTGTTACAATCTCGGGTTTCAAGTTTGAGAAATTAATATCCATTCTGTAGCTTTTGTATGCCACAGTTCCTGGCTTTATAGAATTGTGTATTTTCAATAACAGTGTTTCAAACCTCGTTCATTTGGCTTCTGTTTACTAGTTACCTTATATAGACAGAGATATCCCAGTCTTCAGGACTAACAAAATCAATTCTGAATGCTCAAAACAAATGTTGCCCACTTACTATCTTGGAGAGGATGAAAGTGTTGATTCAGGTATAACTAATTTATATCAGCCTCAAAGGAAAAGTCTGCACAAGTCATAGTGGTGTCTTTTTAGCTCATATTAGATTTTAGCTTTCTAATACCTGATTTTAAAAATGTTTGTTAGCTGAGTAGCTGTGACAGTCCAGGGATTAGCATGACTGAAAACTTTCTAGGTGCATGATAAAAATGCAAGTAACTTGCCATGCTCAGTGTTGTTTGATCATACATAAATTACATAGGGTAACACTGTCCTCATTATGTCCTTACACATTTCATTTTAATGAACAATGGTGAAAAAACCTTTCTGTAAAGTGTACCATGTAATGGGTCTCTGTAGAGCTGTATGCAGTTTGACAATGTGTTCTATGCTCCTTTACTTTGGGCATTAGAAAGCACTGAACTGAGTCATTTACACAAGCAGAGGATTCCCCATTAAAATTGTCTTAAAATGACTGTGTGTCTGCTGAGCATTTCAGAATTGAATGCTCAAGTCAGGAATGAGAGCTTTATCTGACCATCAGAGATCTGTAATCAATCTGTAAATTATTGTACAGCTCTTCTTATACTGATGGATTAAGGCTATTACATGACCTAAATAAAGTTGAACAGATGAATCAGAAATGATGTTCTAAGAGAATAATTTTTCTTATAAACAAATATTTCCTCTTTTTTTTAGGAGTCAAAAAAGAAATTTCTGCACCATCATTTTTCATCTTCATTTATATACAATCATTTATAACAACTAGCATTATTTTAAGGACTAATTCAACTCCCTAAACAGATGGAAATCAACATCAACAGTATTATTTTAGTGTAGAAATATTTCTGTAGTCTTCACATCTTAAGGCAAAGCAATATGGTAAAATTCACCTCCATTTTAACATCAGATTTGATTTATATCTGAATTACGCTTGACTTTTCTGATCAGAGGCAGCCTGAAGCAGGACAGTGAAAATGGCTGGGATCTCCAGGTCTGGGGAATTTATGGCCATTTTGTGGCCTTTGTACAACAGTCTCTACATTTAAAATGAAATGGGTTCTCACTAAAACATTAAAGAAAATTTTAAAAAAGTTTGATACTACTTTCTGACATATAGCCATGAATTCGCACTAAAACAGGACTCAATCTCACATTTTTACACCTTATGACCCCTTCATATC
>NW_020799097.1:46943569-46952269 GCF_003259725.1 Athene cunicularia | reverse complement strand
GCTACAGGCTTGGGGAGGAGTGGCTGGAGAGCTGCCAGTCAGAGAGGGACCTGGGGGGGTTGATTGACAGCCGGCTGAACAGGAGCCAGCAGTGTGCCCAGGGGGCCAAGAAGGCCAATGGCATCCTGGCTTGTGTCAGCAATAGCGTGGCCAGCAGGGACAGGGAAGGGATCTTACCCCTGTCCTCGGCACTGGTGAGGCCGCCCCTCGATTCCTGTGTTCAGTTTTGGGCCCCTCACTCCAAAAAGGACATTGAATGACTTGAGCGTGTCCAGAGAAGGGCAACGGAGCTGGTGCAGGGTCTGGAGCACAGGTCGTACGGGGAGCGGCTGAGGGAACTGTGTTCCCTTAAGACTTGGGTCCCCTAGTCTAAGGTAATTTATTTTGGTTTTTGAAGGCAAGAACAAATATATGTATTTTGAGTGTTTGTACTGTAAAGAAATCTAATCTTAGATCTGAGTTGGAAAGAAAGACATTCAGTTCACGATAAAAAGAAACACCAAAGCACCTTTAAGGAGGAATACCTTTAAGTACACCCCAAATTTATATTAATCTCAGTTCCCTCACTGACACACCAGTAAACCATTTCTGGTGTCAGGAGTGGAGAATGAAAAATTTATAATAACTGTTAATTTGCTCTGTTTATATTTGAAAGGTGCTCAGACAATGGCACTGACAGACTAAAATAGGTAAGCACAGAATAAAGTCCCAAACAATAAAAAGGGCAAGGGCACAGAACATATATAAACACACAGTCCTCATCTTGAATTGAAAGGAAAAATGAAAATTATTAATTAAAAACTGAGTTGAAGAGAAGGGCCTGAAAGGAAGTAAAAAACCTTTTCCCCAGAACATATTGTTTACATGGATGTTAAATGGAACGGGAAAGTTTAAGATGTAGCAGTGCAGGGCAGGGAAAAAAAATGGGGAAAGGGAGAAATGTGGGAAAAGGTGGAGAAAAGGGAGAGAAAAGGTAAAAAGGGTAAAAAAGATGGGAAAAGGGAAAAAGAGAAAAGGAAGAAAGAAAATTGGTTGAATAATATAAAAATTGTTTATTAGAGGAAAAATATAGTAGTGTTAAACAAAACCACAGGGAAAATCTAGGTGACAAGGAACAACTTTGGGAATTAATTATTTTTTCTTTAGCATTTAATCATAAAATCATGGTTTAAATTCTTGATGTAGATAATAGTATGAATTACAGTGCAGAGAAAAAGGCATTTCAGTGTTTTAGATGGAAAGTACCATGAGATTATGAAAAAAAAAAAATTATTCAGAGATTTTGTCTAAAACACTAATCATCATGTCTGTTTTTCCACTGACAGAATTTATGTACTTTTCTTACTAATATTAATAAAGGCAGATGTGCACATTATAAGAAAATGTGCTCTCATCAGGCACATCTTAGCATAGATAGTGTGACTTTTTTTCTGTAAATGTGAGTAAAAAATAAATAAATATGAGTTAAGAGGTGAGAATTAAGTGAAGGTTCCATCGTCTATTGGGAAAAAAAAAAAAAGGAAAAAAAAAAGTTTATTTAAAAACCCAGTTTAAAAGCACCATTTAAAGAGTTTTAGGTGCTAAGATGAATGAGTTTTATAGCAGTATAAAAGAAATATCAGTGAATTATAATAACCCTGTTAGCTTAGCAGTGTAATCGTATGGCTGAGGAGTGATGAACACAGAACTTTCACATTAGAAAGAGTGCGACCGTGTGTGAACAATAAGGTAAGGTTATTTGATGTGGTCATTATTGATGAAAGCAATTGAATACAACATATTTATATTTACTGATAAATATCTATATAGTCATCCTTAAGGAACTTTTAAATGAAGTGAGAAAGACAAGACTACTCTCCAAAGTTGTTAAAAAAAAGATAGTGTGGTCTTTAATGACTACTTCAGGACTCCCTTAGATTAAATTTAGGATAAATTAACAGATTAGTAGATTAAGTTTAAAATATATTGAGACTAAAAAGCATTGTACAGAAAAAGAAAATGTTTCCGTGTATTTAAAAGATAAATTCATGTCTTGTTAGATGAAGGCAAAACTAGAGAAATATCTTAGATATTAACTTGAAGAAAGAAAAAATGTCAAAATTCTACTTTAGAGATTGTTTAGGAATTTTCCACATGGAGAAAGATAATTAAAATATGCTAAACAGTAATATCTTCTCCTTATAAAATAGACTAGTTATGGCACTGAGCTAATGAAAGGATGATAAAAGCTAATTTTGAATGAAACCATGCATGAAAGAAGGATGTTTGTGTTCTCCATGAAGTAATGGAAAAGAACATTAAAACATCTCCTTGAGCTGAATAAGACATTTTGTACTTCTTTATCCCCCAATCCTTGATTTAACAGCACTCTTTACTTGCATAAATGAACAAAAAGACAAGCAACTAAACCAGTAGAAAACAAATTAAGCTTTTATGACAGGATCAAGAGGAAGCAACTTTCCAGTTCAGAACTTCACGTAGATTAAATATGTAATGATTAGATGAAGTTGTAACACAGGGTGTATATTTAAACTGATTTTTTTCTTGAAAATAAGGTATTAAAACGTTATTATCATTGAAGGTATTAACAGCATCTGCTGGTAATCAGCTTTCATTCTATTCCAGAAGAAAGAACATGAACTAATCTCAGAAAAATATAAAGAAGAAATTAATATTATACAGTCTTTCTTGATATGCATATATTTACTCCCCCTTAGCCATTATATGCTAAATTGGATAAATTAACCTTTATCTTAATATTCACATAAGCTACCTTCCTGTGTCTCTACATTAAAGCATGGTTAATTCTACTGAATTCTAGAGGTTGGATTCATCACACCTTCTACAAGTGAGATAAAATATATATATATATCTTAGATAGAGTTTCTACTCCCACTCTATGAACATTTGTTTAACCAGTGTGTCCTTTGTTTAGAGGCGGACTGAGAGTATTGACTGTGTCTCCACTGATTCTGAGGACTCAGACACAGCAGAAGCAGACATTTTCTGTCCAGATACCTAGGATTTACTCCAGATAAATACATGCCAAAATACCATAAAGATCAGTATTTAAGACTGTGCAGGTTCCTTACATACACTAGTGAGAACTGAGAGAATACCACTCTGAGGATATATGAAAGAAGAGCCTAGACAATTAGCTCTTGTCACTAAAATGGGTAAAAGAACTTATTGACACCAATGTGATGTAGATAAACACACTCTATTAACAGCCGAGTGCGTAGGGGAGTCATCTTACCACTAACACACACCTAACCCGTGTAGCATGCTGATTATATAGTAACACAAAATAAACAAGTTCTCATACATAAACATGTTAACTCCCATAACTCATTTTCTTATTCCCACCTCTTTCTGGTCATGTGCACTTGAGTTTTGAAATGAGTTGGTGGGCTTCTTTGTCAATCACCACGGACTACTGACCTAAAAGAAACACCCTCCAATGCCCTTGACCCAAGGATTTTGGCTCACAAATTCGATTTCAACATGCTCCAAGACCCTTTGATAATGCAACTTTTAGAGCATCCTGGTCTACAGGGCAATAAATCGTCCTCACTGAGCAGTCTAACAATAAATAGTACCTTGTCATGAGTCTTACTCTTCAAACAGAAATCTGGTTAATGATTATTACCAGTCTACATGGCCTTAGCCTGGACCTTTGCAGAGGACTTTGTAGCAGTATAACTGGCTGTATGATTATTTTAAGCTACATACAATATTTGTATGACTACTTAAAACATTACAAACTATCTTTTATCAAACTGATATTCCTGTGAAATTCCATTTAATTGATTAGTCCTAATCATTCCTTATCAAAATCACCCCAAATCAACAACTCAATTATTACTAAAAATTAATAACAAATCAGTAACACTGACTGATCACTATCTTTTAGATAGCTGTACTTAACATTAATTAAAGCATTTGATTATATTCTTATATAGTTATATGGTTATATGATAATCTGCTTATATTATATGCTTATAGAACTTGCTATCCTTTTGAGAAATAAAGTATACAGTGTCTTCCAAGGGGAGAATGACTTAAAAACCACAGTTCCTACTTGAGATCTCAATAGTGAAGAGCATAGGGAAAAAAAGAAAGAACGAAAAAACAAGAAACTACTATTTATTGATCAATGTTTTTTATTTTGTTGTTTTCTCTCACAAGAAAATAGACTAATTATTAACTGTGATCATTCTTATTGTTTATAGCTGTGGTATCTCCTCCCAAGAGCACGGCTAAATAATTCAGGTTGATAACACAATACCATATGCATCCATTAATTGGCTTCATGGGGAAAAAAAAAAATATTCACTGCCTGCTTTGCCTCTTTATAATTACGGATTATTTTTCATACTCAGGGTTACATTTCTCAACAGTCAAAACATAAAGCCACTTATAACAAATCACCAATAAGAATTCTTCCTTTTAGTCATAATCCATTCTTGCATGATGCTACAAGATGCTGACCTCATCTTCTAGGTAGAAGTGGTGTCCACCTCTTGTGTAGAAAGAGAAAATAAAGGAATGTCCTCCAGACTTCCTAACGGGGTTATATTCTCCTTTAGAATCTTCACAGAAATATAACTTTAAAACCTAAACTTGAAAAATCCAAAGAGAGACATTTTATTGGAAAAGATATATATTTTCTCTGATGTCTATGGGAAAAATGCAATAATCTGTGTCATAAAATAGGGACAGCATAGAAGTAAGATCTAAAGCGATGACAAATGGCTTTATCCTTCTGAGTGTTCTTCTGTTTCCAAGGAACCATCTCTATGTCAGATGAAGTTAAATGCAAAGTAATTTCCAGGATAGCAAACTAAGATGTGTATGACTATAAAAAAAATAGAAGAAGGATCAGTATTTTCCACGCAATATATTTTTGATTGATCAGGGAAAGTCTGAAATTATTTATATCTGACAATATTCTCAGAGCAACTTAAAGTATTCCATTTGTTAAAGGCTGCGATAATCACATGACTTGCATAACCAGCATATGTTCCAATATATGTTTTGATTTGGGCTAAAAATGTGAAAAATGAAAAAAATTATAAAATTAATTAAAGGTGCAAATATTAAATGATTATTGCAAATGAAACTTATGACTTCCTCAGATATTAATTTAGATATTTGATTATCTGTATTTAAGTTACTGTGATTACATCAAATGAATACATTTCAATATGAATACACTTATAAGCTAAATTTTTACAGGTGACAAGCATAGAGTTCATTATTATTTAGGCAAATAAATTTCTGTTATGAAATAATCACTTTAAAAAGTGTAAAATTAAAGCGACAGTAAGAAAGGTATTCTACCTACTTATTACAGTTCTGTATAGACTGAAATCTTTGGAAAAAAAAAAAAAAAGTAAAAGGAACAGTGTGGTGAGTTATTAGCAAATACGGCTTGAAATACATGTATGTGTCTGTCACAGCCTTGTTGTGGTTCTACAGTAGGGAAAAGATACTCTCAAATCTCCTACTGGAGAAAAGAATGTAAGATATATTTAATACTGCATTATGTAACTATAGCTAAGTAATGTTAACTATAACAAGTTGCTCAGAGAAGTTGTAGAGTCTCCAGCCTCTAGATATACAAAACTCAATGGGACATCATCCTGCTGCAAGTGAAAGTGCTTTGACCAGTGGTGATCAAAGTCCCCACCAGTATCCACCATCCTCAACTATTCTATGATTCCATAGCTGTGACTACACTAAGGTCGACTACTCACATCCTTGGTGATCATTTGGTTTTACAGAAAAGATGATTATAATATATTGATGCAATCAATGCAAATTTTCAAGAAACTCTATTAATGCAAATTTTGAGGAAACTAGCTTCTTAATGCTGTATAAAAACTAAATGGGATGCTACACAAGTACAGTATAGACCCTGGAGCCTTGATCTACTGCAGAGATTTCTGCCATTGGGCTTAGTAGAATAAATGATTGTATGTTGACAATGACATCTGTCACATGTGATGACAGCAAAAGAAAGATCACACTCCAGTCTTGAGTTCTACCTGAGAAATAAAATGGCTCAGAATTCATAAACTTACATCTCTCATTAGCTTACTAATAGTTATTTTTCCTGTCAGTTTGGCCTCCATTAGAATGCTTATATTATGTTTTATTTAGTTTCTATTTGTTTGTTTTTTCACCATGGGCATTTTTAAGGAATGATATCCAGACACTCATTGAGGAGAAGTAATAACAAATTAAGACTCCATTGGACACCAGCTGGACTATGTGCATTACCCTGAACTTTCATGCATTGGATTTCATTACTTTTACAGCATTCTTTTCATCCCCCATTACTGTCATAGAATCACAGAACATCCTGAGTTGGATTTGACCAACAAGGATCATCAGGTCTAACTCCTGACTCCACAGGGCAAACTAGAAGTTGAACTACATATCTGAGTGTTGTCCAAACACTTCTTAAACTTTGGGCCCCTCACTACAAAAAGGACATTGAATGACTTGAGCGTGTCCAGAGAAGGGCAACGGAGCTGGTGCAGGGTCTGGAGCACAGGTCGTACGAGGAGCAGCTGAGGGAACTGGGGGTGTTTAGTCTAGAGAAGAGGAGGCTGAGAGGAGACCTCATCGCGCTCTACAGCTACCTGAAAGGAGGTTGCAGAGAGCTGGGGATGAGTGTCCTCTTTAACCAAGTAGTAAGTGATAGGACAAGAGGTAATGGCCTCAAATTGTGCCAGGGAAGGTTTAGACTAGATATTAGGAAGCATATCTCTACTGAAGGTGTTGTTGGGCGTTGGAATGGGCTGCCCAGGGAGGTGGTGGAGTCCCCATCCCTGGAGGTGTTTAAGAGTCGGGTCGACATAGCGCTGAGGGATATGGTGTAGTTGGGAACTGTCAGTGTTAGGTTAACGGTTGGACTGGATGATCTTCAAGGTCTTTTCCAACCTAGACGATTCTGTGATTCTGTGAATAGGTGCTTGTTGATATTTAAGTGACTATATCTTTTTTAAAAATAAAATTTCTTACCTGTCACAGTTTCAGAAATACAGAAATTATTACAAAGATTTCAGAAATTTAGATTAAGGCAGACAGTTGACATTCAAAATTTTTAACCCAACCATATTGTTACAGACAGCTGCAATTAAAAAAGATCACAGGGTCTCATTATGGGAAGTATCAGGCAAGGTTAATAATAAATGGTGTTTATTGCCCTTACTATAATGAACAGTTGCTCTCACTTTTTATATTCCAGCCATGATATTGATAATTACATTGTATTTATGTCTTTGTTCATTTGTGAAGATTTCCTTCTCAAATACTCTTGAAGAACAACAAAAATCAAAATCAAATCCGAGAAAATATGATAAAACAAACTTCAGTAGAAATTAATCATTCAATTGAAAGGTCAAATGTTCATTTTGAAGAAACTGTGATGAAAATGGCTTTCTAAAGTTTTCAGGATGTCACAGCAGCCAGATACATAACATATATAGCAGTATGGACCAAAAGACAATTGAAAGTTCTCCATTCATTTTCTGTGATAACACAAGACTTAATATTCCTGTAGGCCCAAAAACCTCTTGGATTCTTGTAGGACACTCAGAGAGAGTCCTGAATGTTGATGATTTACAGTGATGTAAAGGATTCTGTATTATCATGAGATGGCAAAATATTCTGGAGATATTCTCTTTCATTTCATTGCTTAACACGGACATCAGAAGTCTCTATCACATATACATGTAAGATTTATTTACTTACATTTTCTTTCCTCATCACAGTCATGTCTAAGCCTATTCCTTTGATTTAAGCCAAATCCTTCGAATTTTATTGTACTGTTTACTCATCCCATCTGATGATCAAAAAAGCTAGCACTTTTCCCTTCACTTCTATATCTAGAGCTGAAGAGGTCTATTTTACATATTATATTCAACCATTAGTGAATTTAAATCTTCATCCACCTAGACCTACTACGGCAGTATACACAGCAGATCATTAGCAATCCTTTATAGAGTCAATTAACTTTGACATCTAATAATGTATTTAATATACTAATTACATTTTCATTATATCCTATGGGAAACATGTCCAGTTTGAGTGCATACTTAGTACCTCTGGTGAAGGAAAAGTAATTTATTATTTTTCTTTTTTTCTTTTTCTTTTCTTTTTTTTCTTTTCTTTTCTTTTCTTTTCTTTTCTTTTCTTTTCTTTTCTTTTCTTTTCTTTTCTTTTCTTTTCTTTTCTTTTCTTTTCTTTTCTTTTCTTTTCTTTTCTTTTCTTTTCTTTTCTTTTCTTTTCTTTTCTTTTCTTTTCTTTTCTTTTCTTTTCTTTTCTTTTCTTTTCTTTTCTTTTCTTTTCTTTTCTTTTCTTTTCTTTTCTTTTCTTTTCTTTTCTTTTCTTTTCTTTTCTTTTCTTTTCTTTTCTTTTCTTTTCTTTTCTTTTCTTTTCTTTTCTTTTCTTTTCTTTTCTTTTCTTTTCTTTTCTTTTCTTTTCTTTTCTTTTCTTTTCTTTTCTTTTCTTTTCTTTTCTTTTCTTTTCTTTTCTTTTCTTTTCTTTTCTTTTCTTTTCTTTTCTTTTCTTTTCTTTTCTTTTCTTTTCTTTTCTTTTCTTTTCTTTTCTTTTCTTTTCTTTTCTTTTCTTTTCTTTTCTTTTCTTTTCTTTTCTTTTCTTTTCTTTTCTTTTCTTTTCTTTTCTTTT
>NW_020799097.1:46830796-46943519 GCF_003259725.1 Athene cunicularia | reverse complement strand
ACGTTTTCGGCCGAAAACACGTTTTCGGCCGAAAACGCTCACCAAGCCCCATTCTGAGAAAAAGCAAGCACGGAGGACGAGAATCGCTGTTGCCCTGCATAGCGTTCCGGGCAGCGGTTACAACCAGCAAGAGAATTCCCGGCTAACAGCTTCTCTCTGGCGGGGAAGTGCAAACGTGCAAGTTTTCGGCCGAAAACGCGTTTTTAGCCGAAAACGCTCACCAAGCCATTCTGAGAAAAAGCAAGCACGGAGGATTCCCTTCCCTTCCCTCTTTATCTTTTTCTCAAAATCAGAACAATCAGAAACGAACTATTGCTTTACAGTTTTAGCCTTGTCCCACTGATAACAGGTTTCAAAGAGTGCAATTTAGATGCTATCTTGCACAAAGCTGAAGCGGAGAAGGCAAAAATTAGCAACAATCTACCTTCCACTTTACTTATTGTTGACCATAATTGATTTTGATTTGGGATCTTACTGCAACATTGGCCATAAATAAACTTATGAATTGTTCTGACCACCTGGAATATTCTCCTTTGACCTCCTAAAAATAGTAATTGCCCTGTCCTAAACCTTTTACTCTTGCAGAACCAGCATTCAGTTACAACAATGATGTTAAACCACCTCTCATGCAAACTGAATCTGAAGTCTCTCCTGGTCTAGTTTAAAATTATGTGGAAGGTGCATATTCAGTTACAGGTTCTTCTTGATCTAGTCTTTCACAGAATCAGCTAGGTTGGAAAGGACCTTGATCATCTGGTCCAACAGTCAAACTAGCACTGACAGTTCCCAGCTGCTATATTGACCCTACTCCTAAACACCTCCAGGGAGAGGGACTCTACCACCTCCCTGGGCAGCCCAGTCCAACAAATAACAACCTGTTCTGTAAAGAAATACTTCCTGATATCTAGTCTAAACCTTCCCTGGCACAATTTACGGCCATTACATATTGTCTTATCGCTTACTACCTGGTTAAAGAGGACACTCATCCCCAGCTCTCTGCACCCTCCTTTCAGGGAGCTGTAGAGGGCGATGAGGTCTCCCCTCAGCCTCCTCTTCTCCAGACTAAACACCCCCAGTTCCCTCAGCTTCTCCCCGTACAACCTGTGCTCCAGACCCTGCACCAGCTTCGTTGCCCTTCTCTGGACACGCTCAAGTCATTCAATGTCCTTTGGCCCAAAACTGAACACAGGAATCGAGGTGCGGCCTCACCAGTGCCGAGGACAGGGGTCAGATCCCTTCCCTGTCCCTGCTGGCCACGCTATTGCTGACACAAGCCAGGATGCCATTGGCCTTCTTGGCCCCCTGGGCACACTGCTGGCTCCTGTTCAGCCGGCTGTCAATCAGCACCCCAAGGTCCCTCTCTGACTGGCAGCTCTCCAGCCACTCCTCCCCAAGCCTGTAGCGCTGCTGGGGGTTGTTGTGGCCCAAGGGCAGCCCCCGGCATTTGGCCTTATGGAAACTCCTCCAGTTGGCCTCAGCCCATGGCTCCAGCCTGTCCAGGTCTCTCTGCAGAGCCTCCCTGCCCTCGAGCAGATCAACACTCCCACCCAACCTGGTGTCATCTGCAAACTGACTGAGGGTGCACTTGATCCCCTCGTCTAGATCATCAATAAAAATGTTGAACAGGAGTGGCCCCAAAACCAAGCCCTGGAGGACACCACTCGTGACCGGCCGCCAGCTGGACTTCATTAACCACAACTCTTTGGGCCCGGCCACCCAGCCAATTTTTTACCCAGCAAAGCGTGTGCCCATCCAAGCCATAAGCAGCCAGCGTCGCCAGGAGGATTTTGTGGGAAACGGTGTCAAAGGCCTTATTAAAATCAAGGTTGACAACATCCATAGGCTTTTCTTCATCCAATAAGCAGGTTGCCCTGTCATAGAAGGAGATGAGGTTTGTCAGGCAGGACCTGCCTTTCATAAACCCATGCTGACTGGGCCTGAGTATCTGGTTGTCCCACATGTGTTGTGTGATGGTACTCAGGATGAGCTGCTCCATCAGCTTCTCAGGCACCAAAGTCAAGCTGACAGGCCTGTAATTTCCTGGATCATCATTCTGACCCTTCTTATAGATGGACATCACATTGGCCAATTTCCAATTTGTCAGGATCTCCCTGGTCAGCCAGGACTGCATTGTAATTAATGGAAATTGGCTTGGTGAGCACCCCAGCCAGCTCCTTCAGCACCCTCAAGTGTATCCTATCAAGTCCCATAGACTTGTGTGTGTCTGTGTGATGCAGCAGGTCACTGACTGTGTCCTCCTGGATTGTAGGGGAGGTCGTTCTCCCAGTCTCTGTCTTCTGGCTGAGGAGGCTGCATTCCCTCAGTACAACTAGATTTGTTATTAAAGACTGAGGTGAAGAAGGCCTTTAAGCACATCAGCCTTTTCCTCATCATACATTGCCATGTTTTCTCCCTCATCTAGCAGGGGATGGAGACTCTCCCTGGTCTTTCTTTTGCTGCTGACATTGTTATAGTAACATTGCTTTTTGTCCTTGACTGCTGAAGCCAAATTAATTTCTAGCTGGGCTTTAGACCTCCTGATTTCCACTCTGCATAGCCTCACATCATCTTTGTAATGACTGTGAGTGGCTAGCCCCTTCTTCCAAAGGCTGTAACCCCTCCTTTTCTCCCTGAGCTGCAGCCAAAGCTCCCTGTTCAGCCAGGGTGGTCTTCTCTGCCACCGACTTCTCTTAAAGCACCTGGGGACTGCTCCTGTAACATTAGTACTTTCTTCTTAAGGAGTGTCCACCCTTCCTGGACTCCTATACCCTTCAAGACTGTCTAAAGTATTACCCGAATAATTTTTTTCTATTAAAATATGGCTGAACAACCAAACAACTGAGCTGCTTTATTAAGAGCATTGTTTACTGTCAGCCTGACCATATTGTTCTTGCTACTATAAATGTAAATAAACTTCGTTTATCTCAGATTCAAAAACTGATGGGATACTATGATATTCTTCCCTTAATTTTATAATTCTCTGTAGCTTGTTTTAATCTGACCCTGAGTCTTTGTAACACGGTAAATCATGGTGTTCTAAGTATTATTTCCTTTGAATTTGAAAGCCTTTGTAAGAGAAAAAACCCATAACCCAACTTATTTGGACCACTGATCTCTACAGAACTCAGGAGAAATTCTGTAGTTATAAGTATATAAAAATGAACATTCTAAAAAAGAGTTCAGAGTATAGGCAGCTATCTGGCTAAATTTTGTCTGTTCAGAAGGAATATGAACAGCAGAAAGAAGTGATCATTATTCCATGCAGGGATAGAGTTTATACGTAAAAGAGTAAATATTTTGCTAGGGATTCTTTTTTATTTATGCTATGCAGGTTTCTTTGTGCATGCAGTGACCTGAAAAGTTGTTTCATAAAATGGTCATCTCAGCTCTGAAAAGTGAGTTGTTTTATAAAACAAGCACAGCCATCACTTGCATTTTATTTTTCTACTTCCATCTGTTGTTTTAACTAGTGTCCTCATTTTTTCCCCCCATTTCCATTCTCCGACTTCCTGTTCTTTCTTGAAGCAAGGTGCAGCCAGGAATTAAACACTAGAAAGGGGCATGAAAACTGCAAGTTTGATTCTGAATGCTTTATCAGATTTCCTTTGTAATTTTTGGAGCAAGGTGGTCATAGTAAGTTTCAATAAAATGAACCGAGAAAGAACTTTCAAGACACCAAAACACACACTCACATTAATTCCTGACCTCTACCATTTGCTTAGCAGCTGTCTTCACAAATCATCTACATTTGCTGCATGTCTCTGGCTAGATTTAAAATTCCCTAGTTTTTGAGACCTGCACCACTGTAAATACCTGCTTCATCACCTCAATGTCTTATTTAAGCCTTGTTGGTCTGGGGAATGAGGTATCCCTTTGCCTGCTCCTGAAAACCCGATCCATTACAGTGTTCCTGAAATGCATTCACGTGATTTGTTTTCCTCCATAACTGTCAGAATCACTTTATTCTTTCAAACATGATTGCCAGGGCAAGAGACAACCATAGTACTATTGATTTCACTAGTCTTTAGCAGAATAGCATTGCACCCATTCAAAAGATAAAATACATAAACCACATGGAAAAAGGGATAAACCTCTGGACTCCCAAATGGCTGTGTCAATCCCAAATTCTGACATACCTCTCTTCTCTTTCTGCATTAGATGATGAGAAGGTGAAGTGGAGAGTGTCTCCACACAAAAAAACTTCTGTGCTGATAACACAGTCCAGGGTGACAGCAGTTGTGGACTGGAATCTCCTGAGTCAGGGACAGACAGAATAGAGTTTTCTCACCTCCCATGTTACTGTTCTGGTGATTAAGATTTTATATCAAAGAGATTGAAGTTCTCGAGAAATAACTTTAGTACTGGTAAAGGAAAAAGTGAGCAAAGAAAAGCACCCTGTAGACCAATCCCCACAATTCTGGTCATTATGATTAATCAAAATTATGAATTCTGATTTACAGTGAATTTAATATTTAGTAATCCAATACCATGTTTACTGTTCCAAATCGCCTTTGAGTAGATTGATTTATTTAATTGTATGCTAGCATCTGCATATCTGAACACAAATAAGCAATGTTATGTATAATTTAGAAGTCAAATGATCAAAACAAACTGTTTGGTTTCTGTGATATATTATTCTGCACTGTTACTAATAAACAATATATTGTGGTGTCCTGGTTTCGACCAGGATGGAGTTAACTTTCACTGGAGTATTTCATACCATGTGATGTCATGCCCAGGTGGAGTGGGGCTAGCTCTCAGTCTCACTCTCTCACCACATGCTGTCTGCTCATGGTTCGGTATCATTGCTGGGGGGGGGGTCCCTGCATTCGGTAAGCCACTGTTGCATTTTACCCGTTTTCTTTTTGACCTCACTATTGTTACTCTTGTTCTCTTGTTATACTTAGTAAATTCTTTCTTTTCATTCAACCCACGAATTCTCTTCTTTTGTCCCTCCCCTGTCTTACCAGAGCGGGGAGGGGGAGGTGAAGGGCTGGTCACATGGTGTCTGGCTGCCGCCTGAGTTCAAACCTCCACATGTGGGTAGTAAGAAATCATATTTCCTCTTTGTTATATCTTACACTCAAAGGTACATCTGCTATAAACTGAGCAAAGCAGTTGGAAACAAAAAATGGAATTGAAACATTAACTTTCTGAAAGACATATTATTTTTTGTTAGAAGAACAGTACTTAGTCATTAATTTTCCCACTAATCAAACCAAAAAGGTGTAATTTCTTCATTAAGGATATGCCTAATGGAAAGATATCTGAGTCACTTGTATTATAATATCCTCAGACTAGTGAATTTCCTGAAACAGACTAAATTTTTTCAGGTTTGCTACACAAAAACAAAGGGTCATGAAAGTTTACTAAATGATGCCGAAACCATGCAGATGAATAACTGTACAGAAAGTAAATTAATTTGAATGATTTGCTTAAAAAGTTTAAGTACTTGTTATAATTAGTGAAAATGTTACATCATTTACTATTGCAAGCTATCTGTAATACAATGAACTTTTTTTTATTATTATTATCTCTCCAAATATACTACTTGATTCTTGTCCTTCCACATCACAAGGGACATTGAAGTGTTGGAAACCACAGAAGTGTTTGAGAACAGTCATGTAAGAACTGGGGCTTCTATGCCAAAAAAGGTGTCAGGATAAATAGACCAACTACAATGCAGCTACACTAATGCACACAGCACGGGCAACAAGCAGGAGCAGCTGGAAGCCATTGTGCAGACGGAAAACTATGGTATAGTTGCAATCACATAAACATGGTGGGATAACTTGCACAACTAGACTGCTGTAATTGCTGGCTATAAACTCTTCAGAAGTGAAAGGCAAGGAAGGAGAGGCAGTGGCATAGCTCTGTTATATTAGGGAGGATTTTAACTGTCTAGAGCTTGATGATGGTGATGAAAGGGTCAAATATTTATGGGTGAGAATCAGGGGAAAGGCGAACAAGGAAGGTATCATGGTGGGAGTCTGTTATAGACCAATCAGGATGAAGAAATAGATGAAGTAGCGTATAAGCAACTGGGAGACGTCTCATGATTGCTAGCCCTTGTTCCTGTGGAGGACTTCAACTTAACAGATGTCTGCTGGAGATACAATACAGCAGAGTGGAAAGAGTCTAGGAGGCTCCTGAATTGTGTGGAAGATAACCTAACACAGCTGGTGAATGAGCCAACTAGGAAAGGCCCCCCACTGGACCTGTTGTTTTCAAACAGAGGACTTGTGGGTGGTACGTAGGTTGGAGGCTGCCTTGGGCAGAGCAATCACAAAATGATAGGTTTTGATTCTTGGATTCCCCATGTGACAAAAAACAAGACAGCAGGGAAGAAGACTGGGCTGGCTGAATAGAGAGAATTGGCTGAAACTCAGGAAAAAAAATGAGACCTTTAGAAGAAGGAGCAGGCAACTCAGGAGGACTATGACAATGTTGTGAGGTTTTGCAGGGAGAAATTTAGAAAGGCCAAAACTCAACTAGAACTTAATCTGGCTACTGCCATAAAGGACAATTAAAATGTTTCTATAAATATAGTAACAACATAAGGAGAGCTAAGGAGAATTTCCACCCCTTATTGGATGCAGGGAGAATGATAGTGACAAAGTCTAAGGAAAAGGCTGAGGTACTTAACACCTTCCTTGGAAGTATTTAGAAGACATGTAGATGTAGGGACATAGTTTAGTGGTAGATGTGGCAGTGTTAGGTTTATGGTTGGTCTTGATGAACTTAAAGGTTTTATCCAACCTAAATGATTCTATGATTCTATGATCTGTCACACAGCTTGAGAGGTCAAATGCAGGACCCACATATGTCAGAATGAAATAAAAATATAGCCCAAAACCTAGATATTCTGTGTTATAAATGTGGAAATGTTTTTGATTGCATTTTGTGATGATCTACACAGAGCTCTCTGAATACAAATGGGAATTCTTAAAGGGGAAAATCTTTAGAAATATATGTCTAAGTAGGAGGTAAAATAAGCAGGAAATTGAATACAATTTTTAATCCAGAGAAGTAACTAGGAAAATCTAGCTTTCAGTTCAATTGCTTTTTTTTTTTTTTTTTTTTTTTTTTTTTTTTTTTTTTTTTTAATTTTTAGCACCATTTTTTAATGCAGAAAGAGGTAATTAAACTGGCAATATTAGGTTTTTATGCCCCCAAATACTGTCCTAAATATTCATTTTCATGAACATCCTCAGTCCAGGGCAGATTATATTGATTTTATATGCCCCTAAAGCCTAAGCTTTTATTTTCTGCCTAAGACATCCTGAGATGGAAAGATGAACACTCCAATGCCAAACCCAGAGATCTTCCATTTGGATGGTCATTTTCATAGCTTAATGGTCACTTTTGGATGGCTCTATTGTCATGGTCTGATACAGAGACAGAATTGGGCTGAACTAAACTCCTGACCTTTTCTCTGTCTTTTATAATCATAGGAGGACATTTTCAAACCATGTCTTTTAGAGAAGGGTAGAGAAATCCTAGTGGCAGAAAAGGAAAACAGAAGGATCCCTAGATCTTTTGAACAGTGATGAGGTGTCCTGGATTTGGACGAGTTAACTTTCCTTGGGCTGAGAGGGAGCACAGCTGAAGGGCTGGGTCCTGATTGATCACTGGAGCACTCCATGACATATGACATCAAAGCTCAACATATAGATGGGCACATGCTCTCTCATGCAAGTTGTTTTGGTTTTGTTTTCTGGATCAGCTGGGTGGGGTTGTCTGGTGCGGTTGGATCACTGCTGGGGACAGGCTCTGTACGCGTTGCTGCTCGGTGAGCAACTACTGCATTTTACCCGTTTGCAACTACTGCATTTTACCCATTTTGGACTGCTATCTTTACTATTGTTTTTGCTAGTAATTTTTAAATTATTATTTAACCTACAAATTTCTTCTTTTTTTATCCTTCCCCTATTCCACTAGGGGGTGGGGGGACTGGCCTTTTGGTGATTTGCTACCAGCTGAATTCAAATCACAACAGTTTTTGGCAGCCAACATGAGGCAAGAGGTTTGAGATAATGGCAGAAGTTTGAGATAATGGCAGAACGGGTAATAATGTTGATTGCTTGGGGTAATGTTGATTACTTGGCTCCTTAAGATTTTATCACCTCATTTGCAATATGTATTTCCCATACTGTTTCTCACAGTCCCTGACAGTTGGGTTAAGATTTTTTTTTTTTCTGTACTTTGTGATGCTTATTTACTATGGGGTGCTGTCATCAGCCCTGGGGCTATTGACAATAGTGTTTGAGGAATTCAGGAATTTCAGATAACTTTGGAATGCTAAGATTAACATGGTAATTAACTGCTAGGAGCTAGTGTGTTCCTGCATGTGGTTCAGGTTGTGTTCAGGGTTAAACAACTATTTAAGAGTATCCCTTGGAAATCTACCCCAAGATCGGAGAATTATGAGTGGCTGGGTCTGTGGAGTAGAATGGGCAAGTACCTATAACAGCAGGCACCTCCAGTGTATTGGAACTTCACTCCTGCACAGGTGCAGCATCCTGAAGCACTACTGAAATATTTGGAAAAAGTATGTTGTCACTCAGGTAATTCCAGAGAGGTACAGCTCACTGCAACATGCTGGGGTAGAGCCCACACCTACTGAGTGCTATTAAACACTGTTCAGCACTCTCAAGAGGAAGAGAAGGGATCTGGATCTATTAACAAAGTAACAGGAAGTGCTACCACTCCAAAGTCCAAAACAGAAACTGCAGCCACTACAACCCTGACCACAGGCGCTGCAGCTGAACCAGAGAACCAACCCATGACAGTGTCAGTTGTTCCCATACATAAGAAGGAATACACAAGAAAATCCCCTTGCGGTGTACAGGCTGACAATGAACCAGGCCCATCACGAGAACAGGAGGAGGAGGCAGACCCAGCAATAGTCACCTGATCCTTATCCCTGAGTGAGTTGAGAGACATGTGAAAAGATTTCAGCAGTCATCCAGGTGAGCAACTCGTTACCTGGCTTCTCTTGCCAGGATAGTGGGGCCAGTAGTGTGTATTAGAGGGTACAGAGGCAAGGCAGCTAGGATCCCTGTAGGGAAGGGGGCATTGCAAAGACATTGTAAAGAAGACATAAAATCTCTATCTCTGGGGGACACTTTTGTCAAGTGTGAGAGAGGGCTATCAATTCAAAGAATATTTCGTATGCTGTCCAAGTAAGTGAACCACTATGGAGGGGGGCATTCAATATTTGGGGGAGCTAGCTGTGTGGGAGATGATTTACTATGACACAGATAATGCACAGCTACCCACAGATCCAAATGAAGTCCAGTGTACCCGGACCATGTGGAGGAAGTTTGTACGGAGCACACATCATCATATGCCAATGCATTAGCAGTAATGGATTGGAGAGATGAAGAGGGACCAACAGTGGATGAATTGGCTCACTGATGACGATAATATGAAGAAAGTCCCTTTTCCCTCATCACGGCTGTGGAGAAATTATCTCAAGAATTCCAGCAATTTAAAGAGGAGATGTCCTACTCCCCACCTGCACAGACTAGAATCTTGGCTATCAGGAGAAGTCATTTCTCTACTTGAGGAAACTGGTGCACACCATGGGGGAAGCTGTGGCACTGTGTGTGTGACTGGAGAAGACATGAAGAAATGGAATGGAAAACCTACCTACATCTAGAAGAGCAGGTATGTGAGTTGGAAGGAGGAACAAGTACAAAACGGGGTTCTTTTAGGAGAAATGCTGCTTTAGTTTCCAGTAATCAAGTGCCCAAACAGAGCAGAAAGGTCAGCTTTGCTCACGATCCTATGAGAAGAACTTCTGACTTGTATTCACAAGAAGTGAGTGATCAAGTTGAGACTGAAATCCATGCACACCACCCATTTCTCATTAGCAGGTATTATGACCAACATTAGAGGGACCTTGCCGTCAGCCAGGCAGAGGACAGGGATAATTGAGTTTATTGGCCTGTGTGGATGTGATGGCCTGGCACATCTGACCCCCAGCAGTATAAGGCTCTAGTGGACACCGGTGTTCAATGCACCCTAATGCTGTCAAATTTTAAAGGGGCAGAACCCATTTGTGTTTCAGGAGTGACAGGGGAGTCTCAACAGTTGACTGTATTGGAGGCTGAGGTGAACCTAAGTGGGAAAGAGTGGGAAAAACACCCCATTGTGACTGTGCCAGACGATCCATGAATTTTTGGTATAGATTATCTCAGAAGAGGGTATTTCAAGGACCCAAATGGGTATTAGCGGGTTTTGGTATAGCTGCCTTGGAAACAGAACAAATTAAACATCTGTCTGTGTTACCTGGTCTCTCAGAGGATACTTCTGTTGAGGGATTGCTGATGGTCAAAGAACAACAGGTGACAATTACCACTACAACCATGCACCGATGGCAATAGCACACCAATTGAGACATTGTAATCCCTATCCATAAAATGATTTGTCAGGTAGAGAGCCAAGGAGTCATCAGCAAGAGGTGTTCCCCCTCTAACAGCCCTATATGGCCTGTGCGAGGAGAGTGGAGACTGACAGTAGGCTATCGTGGCCTGAATGAAGTCATGCCACCTCTGAGTGCTGTCGTGCCAGACGTGCTAGAATTTCAGTATTAACTAGAGTCAAAGGCAGTTAAGTGGTATGCCATGATTGATAATGCCAGTGCATTTTTCTCCATCCCTCTGGCAGCAGAATGCAGGCCATAGTTTGCTTTTACCTAGATGGGTAGTCCAATACACCTGGAATCAATTGCCCTAGGGGTGGAAAACCAGCCCCATCATTTGCCATGGACTGATCCAGATTGCACTGGAACAGGGTGAAGCCCCAGAGCACTTACAGTACATTGATGACATCTTTGTATGGGGTGATACAGCAAAATAAGTTTTTAAGAAAGGAGAGAGAATAATCCAAATCCTTCTGAGAGCTGTGTTTGCCATAAACTGTGGTAAGGTCAAGGGACCTGCACAGGAGATTCAGTTTTTAGGAGTAAAATTGCAAGATGGAGGTAGTCAGATTCCAATAGAGGTGATTAATAAAATAACAGCTATGTCCCTAGTGAAAGGAAATGCAAGCTTTCTTAGTTGTCGTGGGTTTCTGGAGACTGCATATTCCAAATTACAGTCAGATTGTCAGCCCTCTCTATCAAGTGACCCAGAAAAAGAATGATTTTATATGTGGCCCAGAGCAATGACAAACTTTTCAACAAATTAAACAGGAAATACTTCAAGTAGTAACTCTTGGGCCAGTTCATACAGGACAAGATATTAAAAATGTGCTTTACATTGCAGCCGGGAAGAATGGCCCTACCTGGAGTCTCTGGCAGAGAGCACCAGGGGAGGCTCGGGGTCAACCCCTGGGGTTTTGGAGTTGGGGATATAGAGGTTCCGAGGACTGATATACTCCAACCGAAAATGGGATACTGGCAGCATATGAAGGGGTCTGAGCTGCTTCAGAGGTGACTGACCTTGGCTAGGCATGAGGTGTCAACCAAATCACCCTGTCCTTCCCACTCCTCCACAGGACAGGAGAGAAAATAAGACAAAAAGCTTGTGGGTTGAGATAAGGGCAGGAAGATGACTTACCTATTAACATCATGGGCAAAAAGGACTCAACTCAAGAAAATTAATTTCATTTATTGCCCATTAAACACAGTAGGATAATGAGAAATGAGAAAATATCTAAACACAGCTTTCCCCCAGCCCTCCCTTCTTCCCGGGCTCAGCTGCACTCCCAACTCTTCTACCTCCTCCCCTTGAGAAGTGCAGGGGATGGGTAATGGGTGTTGCCGTCAGTCCATAACAGTTTGTCTGTTGCTCCTTCCTCCTCACTCTTCCCTTGCTCCAGCATGAGGTGCTTCCCATGGGAGGTAGTCCTTCACGAACGTTACCTGGGTTCTTCCCCCAGGATGCAGTTCTTCATTAACTGCTCCATCATGGCTCCTTTCCACAGGGAGCAGTCTTTCAGGACTGGACTGCTCCAGAGTGGATTCCCCACTGGGTCACAGGTCCTTCCAGAAAACCCCGTCCTGCATGCTGGTCTCCGCAGGGCTGCAGTTCCTACAAGGAGCTGTCTTCTGACAGTCCAATGAAACCATAGTTAATGTCTCAGCCATCCAGTAAAGAACTTTGGCAAAGGAAGTGGTTTCTGTGAAAATGCCAGGGCTGTGTAGGTAATGGCAGGGAGGCACAGCAAGAGGAGGGAGGTAGGACCACACTTTTCACAGGCTGAACTTCGCTATCTTGAGTGACTCTGTGAAGAACCAATTAAGAAGCCATTTTCACCACATGTGCCAAAAGGAAAGGTCAAACAACTGTCACAACTGCAGGGTTGGGGGAATAACTCCCCAAAGACCCCCAAGCCCACCAACTCATTTCCAGAAGAATCTGCAGGCACAAACTGCACATGTACCAAAAGCAAGGAGAATTCTAGAAAGATAAACTGTGCATGATGCCTAATTAAACTAACGAGTCTGAGTGCCCACCCAGAGGAGGGGCAAGGAATTATAAAAGGACACAAGGTAAATCCCCAAGGTGGCTGCACTGCTCCAGAACTGGACCTCTAGTCTGGCTGGACAAACTATGGAACCAGGATTGGTGAAATATTTCTTTTTTGTCTTTCTGTTTCACTGTTTTTCTTCCCTTTATCTCCCATTCTTTTTCTATATGTCTTCATATAATACAAGGGTTGTTGGGGCATGTTTAGGGCTTATTGAGGTATGTTATAAGATCTGCCTCTAGTTGGTGTAAGTTTAATGCCTGTTGCAGAGGTTGCAAAGATTATTGACAGTTTCATGCCAATTATCTGTTGTGAGTGAATAAAAATTGAGTTTTGTGAGTTGAAGAATCCTTGGTGTTTCATCTTAATCCTGACCTGGGAATCAGCAAATCTGAGTCGTCCTGAGAAACTGGGACGTGACATGGCTCCAGCGTGTGTCCTCCACAAACTGCAGCATCCTTCAGGTGGATATCTGCTCCACCATGGACTTTCAAGGGCTTCAGGTGGACAACATACATCACCATGGATCTTCTCCACAGGCTGCAGCAAAATCTTTGCTTCAGCACCTGGAACACCACCTCCCTCCCCTTCTTCACTAATCTTGGTGTCTACAGTGCAGTTTCTCTCACATGTTCTATATCCTCTCTTCCAGCTGCTATTATGCAGCATTTTTTTATCGTTTCTTCAATATGTTAAGAGGCACAGAGGCACTACCAATGTCGTTGATGGGCTCAGCTTTGGCCAGTGGCAGGTCTGTCCTGGAGCCGTCTGGGACCAGCTCTGTCTGACATGGGAGGAGCTCCTGGTGTCTCCTCACAGAAGCTACTCCTGCAGCCCATGCTGCAACCAAAATCTTGCCACATAAACCAAATACACTGATTATACCAACCAAATAACCAAGGGGAACATATTTTAAACTGGATTATGGAAAATATGATGTGACTTTAGAGTATTAGAGTAGGTATGAGCTATTGTTTTTCTAACACCAATTCCTGGAATTACTGAGGTCTGAGACAGCACACATCTGTCCGCATAGACATTATTAGCCAAGGGCACTTAACATTGACGTTTTATGTAGGTGCTTGTCCTGAGTGCTTCTATTCAGCACAGTTATTTGTATAGCTATTAGTGGAGTTAAAGGAGGGTTTCAGTAAAAGGTTAAAACCAAATGCCAGCAGGCTGCAGTGAGTATCTTCCTACAAGAACACCCCCTGAGAATGTTTCCGGACCTTTTCATTATTTACTGAATAAAAAAGACTAAAGAATTGATGTGCTTAAAATCACCTGTATCAAAGAGCAACTTGTATTAAAAATACATTTATTTTAGGGACACAAGGTTTTGTACTAACTTAGGAAGATTAAGATTTCTGTAGAAAGGCAGAATAAAAGTGACACCTGGAACAAAAATTATTTTGATGTCATCCCTAATTACTAAGCATAGTAATATTCATACATACCAGCATAGCATATTCATATGTGGGTAGGGGTAGCAGAATATCAAATTGTAGCAAATTCTATGAGACAATAAAGCACCTCACCAAGTAGCCATTTTTAGACTGAAAAAAAAAGAAGTTTAGATCTTAGAGTTGGTCAGAAAATCAGCATTGTGTAAACATTGTCATCAGGGACATGGACAGTAGGGTACCGACAATGGCCTGTTTGGAGTGCAGTTGCCGATCCCTGGAGTGGAATGTGGTGCCAAGGCTCCGGAATGCAGAACTGTGTGGCACAGCGAGTGCTGTGCTGTTCTCCTGAGCACTGACCCGTGTGGTGCAGGCAGTGCTGGGCTGTTCTGCAGTGCCTGAGCCATGCAGTACCAGGAGTGCTGTGCTACTGTTCAGTACCTGGGCCTGCCCAGAACTGTTAGAGATAATCGCATAGCCACTGGCAAAAAAGATGTGTCACAACTGTTGTCATAACATCGATGAAGAAATCATGAACCTTAGACGAACTTTGCTTCATTATAGTACCAAAACACCCCTCCTGGTTAAAGGTTACCCTCCTCCAAGACTGACCATGTCTTGGACACTCCCCCCTGTGCATGTGCATTGCTCGAGAAAGGTGGAGAAATGATAATTGAATTCCGAGAAGGGCAGAGACCCCTGAGGCAGAGGTGGAGCAAGGTATGTTATTAAGCATAAAAAATAACTTCTGAACAATGAAAATTGGGAGCTTTCACACCAAGGATCATGACGATCGACGACAGAACATCAGCTGGACCTGGGACCGTTAGGACATCTTGAGATCAGCAGTGGTAGTTATAACCTCTCTCCCTCCTCTCTCTAAACTTAACTTTACTTTTCTTCTTTCTTTCACCCGTCTCTAACTATTGCATGCCGCTTCACGGGCAACACAATAAAGTTTTAAAGTTTTACTCTTATTTACTGATATCCTCTTTGGTGTTGGTCACCTTAATTTTGCACTTTCAAGATCTTAGCAAACGAACCATCATGAGTTCACTGAGTGGACTGTGACATTAAACACAGAGCTTTATTGCATGTATGCAACAGACACTGGTCAAAATAGATAATATTGAAGTTCCAGAATGTCTATTTCACCTTTGTCCAATAAATAACAACCTTATTGATTCCAGAAGGTAATTACTTCTTTGCTTTGTAGAGCGAGTGAGTTTGAATCAGGCACAGACAGTGCATGTGTGAACACCTGAGCATGCATAAGGTGTGTCCTTACACTGAACTTACTTGCCAGCTCAAGTAACAGAGTAATAAAGCTATATTAGAGTGGTACTTTGTTTAGGTCAGCTAGTCTTTCTAGAAAAACATTTTTGTGTAGGACAAACACTAGGCAAAATGTGTCTTGTTGATTCCAGTACTTGAGTTGATAAAATATATGGGCAGGACACAACCTTACACCACACAGACATGTTCTAAGAGGCAAAATTCTATATCTAAGTATCTACACAATGCTGTGGGAAATGTCAACAAAAATTAAAGCAAACACCTAAAGTATTTTCTCTGCTTGTATTTCTTTTTTCTTTAGTTCTAGTAGCTTTCATTATATTTTTACTACAATGCAGGAGTAAGAAAGCCAATATCAGAGAATCAGCGTTGCCTACAAGGAAGGTAGTGACAAGTGCAAAATTGAACTGCATGCTATTATTGCTGATATTTAATGGGTTTAGACTATATATAATCAATCATTTGCACTGGTGTTACCCAAAGAGCAAAGACAAGATGCAAACTGGGTAATGAGAATTTTAATTAGTCAAAGGTTTGGCCACATTTCCTTCTAGAATTATAAATTTTTAGGTGAAAAAGTATTCCTATTTTCAAAATAATAATTTCTACTAACTTCATAGTTTTGGGTTTGTTTGTTTGTTTGTTTCTTTGTTTTTTTGTGAAGAGAAATTAATGACTGTAGGAAGTAACAAATGTGAGTAATGATGGAAGCATCCAGTAGCAGAAAGAGCAGTATAGTTCATAATTTAGACATCCTATTGTCTAAGACCAAATTTCGTCTACAGTAGAATATTAACCTCCTTAAACTACTTCTAGAATTTTAACTTAAAATTGAAGACATTTTCCACAGATAGATTTTTTTTTTTCAAATGCTCCACAGAAATCAATAATGTAAACAAAGCCACTCTCCTTCCTTTCAGATGACTTAAGTAATCTTGTATTATAACCACTAACTAAACTAAAGGTTGTTTTTCAAAGAAGGAGGTGTTTTTTGGTTGTTATTTTTCTAAAAGCTATAACTAATGAAATAAAACTCTTTTTCATGCAGCTATAGCCCACTTTAAAATGATGGGAGAAGGAAAAGAAACTATGCCAGAAAGAAACACAATCAAGAACTGAGAAATTGTTTCTACCTCAAAACTTTTTGGGAAAAAAAAAAAAAAAAAAAAAAAAATTAGCTGGGCAAGCTTCCCTCCCTCCAACTTCTGAATAAATCTGTCCACTTAATATTTTAAAGACTTACTCTAAGTGATAGGTCACTGCTTTTATTGGGCATTCTGCCAAGTTGAGGATGCATGTTTTCAGTCAGCCTCTCTTATCAACTCTCCAGCCCTTGCAGTGGTTCATCACTAACTTAGCCATCTGTTACCACTGGCTGAAAATCCCGAAGTGCCTAATTTTCCAGTCTAATCACTATTTGAAAAGAAAACAAAAGCAACCAAACAAAAAAAGACCGCTCTTTTTCTTTCTCTCTTGCAAACGTATTTTAATTGTGTCTTAGCTTTTGCCAGTACTGTAGGACTTTTGCTCTGTATTTTGCAATAAGTCAGATAACCCAATCACCCTTAGCTGAACATTGCAATGCTGATTTTTCTTTTCACAATAAAATTATAAATTACATATATTGGGCCATTTATTCAAAATGCTATTTTCTTTGGATTCGTAGGTGAATATATAGGAGAAAATGCAACCTAGTAATTTGTCTTTTAAGCCACAATAGTGTTTGCTACTTACCTAAAATATTAATGAATTCTGATAATATTAAGGAAAAAAAAAATCTAGCAGCATTAATGAAATTTTATGGGAGTCTTTGATTCAATATATACCACAGCCTTTTATTTTAAAGCAATTAAAAAATATATGTTAAAATTACTGGTGATTTGTAAACATATTTGAATGACAGTCAGCACTCAAGACTTCTGTGAACAATTACATCCCACATATGTTTTACTTAGAGATTGAAACTGTCTTTATACTACAGAACGTGTAAAAGCTTGCCATGCCTTTGGATTTTAGAGATTTTTCTTGAAGTGACACTTAAAATATAGATTTATTCTGGATTTTTTGCTTAGGCTACCAATTAGGGTCCTGGTTTGTATCAGATGAGAGAATGATTTTTCACAGCATGAATCATCCCACAAGAAAGGGATGGAGCTCATCAGTTCTGTTCAGACACTAGGCATTAGACAAATGGCAAAAATATTTGGTCTAACAATTTTCCATTGACCCAGATTGGATTCAAATGAATAATTTAGGGGAAAAAATTCAGAGCACCACATTGCAAATATCCATTGCAGTTCTGAAGAAATTATTGTCTCAGTTGCATTCAGACTTCTTTTATATTTGCAAAAGTGGTTATCGCTGTGTTTTTTTCCTGAGCATAATTGACTGCTTTTCATACCAAAACTTCAATTTGTATGCCAGAGACCATAGACGTGCATAAATAAATGTATGTGGTTTCCATCTATGGTTTCTTAGAATTCTATTGCTGAAAATGTTTTAACCCCTTCTGAGCCCAGAATGGTCAGTTCTCAGCAAGTTTCTCTTACTATTGTACCTAGTTTGGGGCTGGTTACATTTATGCATGTGTATATTGGAGTGTAGTGTCGGCAAACTGTATATGAATATTTGCAATGCAGGTAAATATTCCCTTGCTTCCTTTGGCTGCCCTTAGGCTAACACATCTAATGGATGGCTGAAATAAATATAAATTTCACCTGTAATTCTAGAATCATTACTATATAGATCCCACCACTGGAAGAAACACATGGATTCTGTGAGACAAGTAGGGGTATTACTGTAGAATCTTAAGCTCATAAACCTTTAAAAATTTACAAAAGCTGACAAGGAGAAAAAAAATTGTAGTCACAACCCTAAAAAAAAACAGTATACAGATCTGAGGCTAGCAGTTAATGCCTCTCCTCTCCTCTCCTCTCCTCTCCTCTCCTCTCCTCTCCTCTCCCTCTCCCTCTCCCTCTCCCTCTCCCGAAGACAGATTTATTGGTTATACTTTCTGTAAGTATGCAGCAATTTTGATGATATTTCTGTGACTGTTATCCTGGCAAATGGTAAAATTTGGAAACTTTGTGTATCATCAAATGTTCTATCTGATGCAAAAATAGTTGAAAATAAGGTATCCCCGAAACAGTCTGGGTGGTGCAAAAATTGCTAAATTTTACAGTAAGAACAATCACATCAACTTATTTTCTAAGATCATTTTCATGAAATATAAAAGGCAATAGATTTCATTTTCATTTTTCATGGGGAGAAAATCTTAGCATCAGCTATAGATAGATTTTAGGGCTTTGAAATAGATCTATTCCTCAATAAGAGACAAAAATAGTAATAAATACTTTATCTAAGCTCTCAGGTTTTTTATCACAAAATATGTAAGAAAATGTAAATGACTGAATTTGAATTTCTTTTAAATTTATTAATAGAAGAATATAAAGTAGGCACTATTTCCCCATCAATGAAAATTTAACCTAGTAAAAATAAAAACCTGTTGTCATAAAGCAAATTTATCTCATATGATATTTTTGAATATTACTGTAAACCTAAATGTAGTACTACTTTAATCCTGCTAGTGAATCTTTAGAAAATGGCATATGTTTGTAAGTTTTGATGTTGCATCCTTAAAAAGAAGTGAATGTGACTACTAGTGCCTGCTTCTTCTATTAAAAATCCACATTATTGAATATTGTGGTCCATCAGTTCTTACTAATGGATTTATGAATCCTAAAATATTTTAAAAACACAAAATCTTGGAAGCAGGAGGGTATAAAAAGCAGATATCTTAATAAATTAATTACTGTGTAACCATACTGAAACAATATTGTAGTTATTTTTTTTTACTTTTTCCTATTTATTTAATTTAACTGCCTACCCCTTTGACTGTATGTGCAATAAATGATAAAACACTCTGTATGAAATCTAAATGCAAGCTAAAATAATACCATCTAAACTGAAACTTTTTCAGTCTTTAAATGTCTGCATTGCACATTACAGTCTATTTAAACATCACACTTGAAAGCAGCTAAATTTGGCCTCTTTTAATATCAAATTGTCTGATCTGTCTTTTTACTGTCACTACCAGAAACCTGCAATTTGAAGTATTCATATTGCATCCTATAATGATTGTTATGGTATTACCAGAGACAGGAGAACCTTAGTGTATGCAGTACCATAGTATGTAAAAAATGGAACAGCTTCTATGCCCTTCTGCAAGAAAATCAAGTTGCATAGGAAAGATGACACAGATGAGTGGAACTTCCTTTCACTGATAAACCTCAATGCTTTTTCACAATAATGTAATGAGAACTAGTTATTTCCAGCATGAATTTTATGGATTGATAAAATAATCTTCTTCATTAAAAACTTTTTTGAAGGGTTGGTTGGTGGTTTTTTTTTGTGTGTGTGTTGTTTTTTTTTTGTTGTTGTTTTTTTTTTTTTTTTTCAGGAATATTTCATTTCAGTGCTTTGGAACACTAAACCAAGAAATTTCTACAGGCAAATACCATCTAATCAGAACAGTATCATCTCCTGATCAGTATGATGAAGGCAATACATCCCTTGTATAATCTCAAAATGGTCTGAATGATTCTGCACTGTTCCTTGGTACTGGAAATTGATATCAGATTAGTGATGTTAGAGTGATTCATATGAATTGGAAAAAATTGTTTGCCTTACAAATGGAGAAAAAAAAGTTCTACAGAAAGTATGTTTGAATATCAGAGTAATTTACCCGAATAACTGAGAACTGTAAGATTTTTGTCTTTATATGAAGGCTGAAGATATAACTGTAACTGTATTGGGCAGTAGATTCAATCCTGCACAATTACCATCATTGTATAACAATTTTTTATATACTTTGTCATCTTAAAATTCAGTACTTGAACAGTTTTCAGTAGCTTATTCATTTTTTCACTGTTTCTGTTTGCACTGGGACCACTTTGCATCATTTTAAATTAAAATGTTTCTTACTGATACATGCTCCCTATGTGAAAGCATTGATAGATAATACATACAAACAATGAGAAAGCGCACACTACTTTTATTATTAAATATAACTTCAGGGTTCTTTTCACTTTAATATGTGTCAAAGCAGTAATTTTTATTTTTTTTTCTTTTATGGGGTATTTTTTAGTATTTTCATTTATCTTCTGTTGCACTGAAACTTGTTCATACTCAGTCTAGCATACTTTCTCCTGCAAAATTATAAGCGAGGTAGAGATTATTTACTTTCCTTTTTGTTTCATTGCAAATATCACCACCTACTCTCATCATGAATATTTAAATTTATCTTGCTAATATAGTAATTTAAAAGTAGTTAAACATTGTACATAATTGACTGACAAGTTATATCTGATAAGCACTTTGAAGATGTGGTTTTGTACTTACGTATAAACAGTCCTGACTGTTAAAGACAGTGAAGGTTTTACTGGTGTTCTTAATGGAGTCAGAGCTTCTTTCCTTTCGTGAAGTTCCATCACTCAAGGCTTGATTAAGAACAGTAGATCCCCAGTCAAACCTGTAATTTATAAGCACATGTACATGCACCTAACAAGACCTAGATATTTCACACAGATATTTTCAGTGCCTCTTTCTGGATGCTTTGCTTTCTGAAGAAATACAGAGTTTCTCAAACGGTTTCAGTCCCAAAACAAAGCTGAGTGTTTAAGATGTCAGAAAAGAGTCTGCAAAAGTCATCACATGATATAGGAATCCACCTAAGGAAAAAAGAATTATAAGGACTTCATTTTAAACATTCACTTTTTAAGATAATAGATTAATTTCCCATCTGTACTGTATATATGAAAGTAGCATGCTTCTCATGTCAGTAGCATGAACATTGCATGCTTCTGTTGTCAGATCACATAATGAAGGACATGAAAGAGTAGCACTTCCATAACAAGAAAAAATACACATATGATCCTTCTGTATTGTTTACCACTACAGTTCCTCCATTTCTCTCCATATGAGTCAAGGAAGAATGGGGAAGCCACTGTGCTGTGTTTTCTTGGAATATCTAAATTCCCAGTGCCACAGCAGCCCAGTGGAAGATGGAAGACAAAGTCAAGGCCAAAGCCAAAAAACTCAGCTCCTCTGCTGAATTTGCACATATAAAGGATTTAAGTGCCCTTTTCTGGGTGGTTGTTTTTACTCTGCAGATCACAGTTATATGTATGTGTAGGCAACTCACTACATACAGCACCTCCACAATGAAGATTTTACTGAATCTTGAGCAGAGGTTCAACCCTAATAGCACAAGAGAGGGGATCTGGACCTGCAGTTAGTGTGTGGGTGTTTCTAATTACATGATAATGTGCTAAATTTAGATGGGAGAAGGATGAAGCCACAGCTGATGTGTTTGTTTTTCTTTAATTTCAACAGAAATTTGACAATGATATTATACAGTACTTGCTATTACTTACATTTGGTGATAAATCACAAAAAAAAAAAAAAAAAAAAAAAGGTGAATATGTATCTGTATATCTGTTTGCAAGGTTTATTGTGAATGATATAATCTTTCTCCTGTTCACCCAGCTGACTAAAAGGTCCCACTAAGTCTTAATGATTGTATACAGCTGTGGTATAAAATAGGTTGGTTTTTCTCAATAAATATGTAGTCAGTTCAAGATAAGGGCAGGACATCTATCTAAATTATACTGTGTAAATATATAATATATAGTGCAATGGTTAGAGGATTCACCTACTTAAGCATTTTCTTTTCCCCACATGCTATACTTTGTGATTTATCACCAAATGTAAGTAATAGCAAGTACTGTATAATATCATTGTCAAATTTCTGCTCACTTTTTATTTGTAATTTTTTTTTTTTTTCCATGCTTGTTACCCTAAAAAAAACCCTTTAATTTTTATTTCCAAACTGTATTTAGAGTCCAAAAATCTTCTTACTGGTGTGTTGTTTTTTTTTTTTCCCCCACAGTTATGTGTTCAATAGCCTTGTAAATCTAGACCTTACACAAATCCTTTTATCACTATTTTAGTTTTAACCCATGTTGATTAGTTTAAAAAAACAAAAAACAAAAAACAAAAAAACACAAACAAGAAAAACACAACAACACTGTAAGCTGAGAGCATTTCAGTAGGCTCCAGGAGATGCATTTTTGGTTCTGTTCAAAATGGGCAGTTGTTTTCTGATGTCTTGACATGCAACACAATTTGGTAGGTTCACCTTTCACTCTCATGTCCCATTTGGGCTGGATAGGTAGGTTGATGAAGATTTCAGTGTCAGTGACATTCATGCTCTTAGCATAACCTGAAGTATTTAATCAAATCCAGCATAAATCATTAATACCTTCCATCTTGCCAAAAATACGTGTTTTACTATGGCCTCTTTCTAAAAATAAATTTCTGTCTCTATGTTTAGTCACTGATTTCTTCCACAGAAATGTTGAAAAGGATGTAACTCACTGTGGTTAAGAATACAAACATTTTCTCCTTCGCTCTCTCTCCAGTTTCCATGGTAACCCATCAAAACTTATAGAGTCTCACAGTAAGTCATGTTCAGATACACCACAGTAATACAAAAGGTTCAATTTGTAGTTCAAAATGAAAGTCAAATTACAGTGTGTTAGAATCATTCTTATAAGCACATGTTTAAAATATAAAAGTTTAGGAAAAAAACTCTAATGGTTTATAGATTATATGTACAGACACATACCTTATAGGAGCCCTACATATTTTATGTAGAATGTTTGGGACTTTAAACAGAAATTTTTAGAGTATGGCAAAGAATTTATGAGCAGATAAATTGCTCTATTCAAATTATGTGTTGAAGTCATCTTTATTTTCTGAGTGATATAATTCATTCTATGGAGTGTGAGAGTGTATAGGAGTATTACAGTAGAGATTCTGGATGGAGAATTCTGGTTGGACAGAGGACATTTTGACAGACAAATGCCACATTTTGAAATTAAAACAAACAAAGAAAACATCACCACAAAACAAAATAAAACCAATCTCATTAAAACCTGGACCTACACTTTTCAGATTAAAAAAAAACATGGAAAAATATTAAATTCTGTAAATCTTAATCTGTGCATTTCACTTAATTAACACAGTTCCAACAAAGTTCATTCAGCCGGACATCATTCAGCTACCAGGCAAAGGTCTAGGTGGGAGTTTTAACAATATGTGAAAGGAAATTTAGGTGGATCAAAAAGGCAAACTATGACTGACTTGGTAAGGATTCATCTGTTTGACACATATGAAAGGTAACTCTGCTGCCAAAGATTGAACTTTTTCCTATACCTGTAGTGCCTTCCACAGAACTCTTCCTAGTTTAATGGTGTATTAAATAGGGACATTGATTTGTCCAGGAGAGTTCTTTTTCTAAGTTCTTTTCAAGTGGATGTCTTGTTTGTAAGTTAGGTCAAATGCTTGTGCTGTAACAACAAAAAAGGGGGAAATGAAAGTAAAAATATGAGTTAAGTGGAAAACAAATTTAACTGATAGGTCTTGCTTAAATTGAATTCAAATAACAGGGTTTAGTTATTTCAGTGATGAACATCAGTAAAGATAGAACATAATTGTAACAAATGGGGCAGAGATACATTTTGTCATATTATCCCTGTGTCTTACATCATCTATATCTGTATAAAGTTATACACAAACTCTTAAACATTTAATATTTTCACTGCAGTTTTGAGAAGTCAGTATTCTACAAGGGTTTACAAGCACTGGTTTTTTTACAAGCACTGAAAGTAGACTCAAGTAAAAACACTTTATCTACTTAAAGTTTTGTCAAGGCGGAGTTTATTCACTGCTCTATTCTTAGCTTGGAATATCAAACAGGGGAGATTACCTGTTTCTTGTTTATCATCACCTGTTGTAAGCAAGGAGGTTTTTGATAGCAGAAAGAAAAGGTTTATTGACATAAGTATTTAATATTTCATAATTTTAATTTAATGGCTGTGTACCATAAAATGAAGGAGATGGATGAAAATCTGACCCGTCATAGATTTAAGACCTGTAAAGACCAACAAACAAGATGGACATTTTTTCCCAATTAATGAGCATCTATTTAACCTAAACTGATCTTGAGGATCATTAAACCCATTTGATTGTTTATTCCTAAGAAATAGCCTGCTGTACTGTAACCATTATAAACAGAAGATTAAAATGTCAGTTCTACCTGTTCAGTTTCAACTAGTATGTGCAGAGCAGACAGCTCAACTTTACAAATTTAATAATCATAAGAGTAATTTCAGGTCTTCTACTCAGTTAAGCATGTTGGACAATAAAGTATGAATACAGTCTTGCAACCACTGTTGTGATATGGTAAAAGAATCATAGAATGGTTTGGGTAGGAAGGGAACTTAGAGATCATATAGTTCCAACCCCCCAACATGAGCAGGGACACCTTCCACTAGATCAGGTTGCTCAAAGCTTTATCCAACCTGGCCTTGAACATTTCCAGGGAGGGAGCATCCACCTCTTCTCTGGGCAATCTCTTCCAGTGTCTCACTGGAAGAAACATACTATCCAAAAAAATCTAATGCAGGTTTAGCAAAATCCAAGTTTGGAGATGTCACCTATGATCATGGATGAAATAGAATCATTATTCTTCCAGGCAAGAAAATTAGATCAGGAATTCAGTTCTGACTTTCACAGATTAGAAATGTTAACTGCCCTGAAATATTCTTAAGGATGATGGTGGTTCTTCTTATGCATCTGACATCAGTTTTCACTTCATTAGGAAACACACTTCATGCAGACCACTTAAAAAAAGGAAAAAAAAAATCCTAAAGCAAAGCTCTTTGGCTAATTTATACTGATTGTACTTACTCACTGGGGGAATGCTCCATCACTAAATGATGTCTGAACATATTCTACACATCTAACATGCTGTTCTAAGAGGTTGTCTGGCTATCATACTTGTGTAGTAACCTGTATTCATCAACAGCATTTAGTTTTTTGTGAATTTATGGAGCTAATCACCAGTCCTGATTCTGACAGCCAATAAAGAGACACTCTTACACAATGTAGTCTGTTATTCACTAACTCTAAGGACAATTGTTTTTTTTTTTCTTCCCTTATAATAAATCCAATCTTTGACACGTTTAACTTTCTGATATTAGCTGAAAAATTATTAGTGAAAGTATGACTACTGAATAACAAATGCACAAGTGATGGCAAATAAATAAATGAATACAGCAGTGACACAACTTGCAGTATTAGCCTCTAATGAGATTGCGAAAATAGGAATGAAAAATTAAAGTATCACAAATATACTTTGTAGATGCTTGTCATTGTCATCTTAGGAAACTACAAAGAAAATGTTAGTAGCCCAGGGAAGAAATCTTATAATAGTCAAATAAAGGAATATTATTTTAACAAATTAATAAAAAGGTGAAATAAGAATTATCAGAGCACTGAACAAAGTAATGGAAAGAAACGTACACCAAAACCTATCAGCAATGAGCATTGTTATACTGGATATTGGAGAAAGGAATACATACTTGACTTGGAAGACTTGAGGGACCAACCTCACCTATGGAAATACAGTCTTCATTAGGCTAAGTAAGACTGGGTGAAAATACCTTTCACTTTCTCCCATACAAAACCTACAGCACAGGACAAGGAAAAAAGACAGATAGAAAAATATCACCCTGAAATTTAGAGAGTTTGCAAAGGATGAGTGAAGGTCCTGATTCTCATAATTCTCTCTAGATTATTCCCATTTTTTATAACTCTTCCAGTACTACTGGGTACATAGCAATTTTCAAGCCCTGTTTTATCCAAATAACCTGCATAAACTTGAATTTCTTACCCAGTTAACATTATTAGCAAATATTTTTTTATTCAAGATGATGTAAAGGCCCAAAGCATGTTTATAACTTTTTCTAGTCTCTCCTCTCCCTCTCCGTCTCTCCTCTCCCTCTCCCTCTCCTCTCCATATATATATTCCCGGGATATATCCAGGATATATCCTTCTGTGTCGTCCCTCCAGCAGATATCAGAGTGACTGAAGTGCCCCCTGAGGACAAGGACCTGCAGAAGTGAGGCTGCTATTATCTGTCTATAGAGGGTCTGATCTGCTTGTTTTTCCTGGTCAAGTGGCCTATGGCAGACACCCACTATAATGTTACCTGTCCTTTCTTTAATCCTAACCCATAAGGTCTTGGTTGGCTCCTCATCCATCCCCAGCCAGAGCACCTCACATTCCAATTTCTCTCTCACATAAAGGGCAACTCCACCTCCTCATTTTTCCATCCTCTCCTTCCTAAAGAGCCTGTATTCTTCCATTGCAACATTCCAGTGATGGGAACTATCCCACCATGTCTGCATGATCCCACCAACATCACAGTCCTGCAACTGCACACAGATCTCTAACTCACCATGTTTATTCCCATACTGCATAAATTAGTGTCTTCATTAGTAAAACCTGAGTCATATTTTGTTGATCCTGTGATAGCAAACCTTAAAGAAGTTCATGAACACTCATTTTAGGTACATCTTTATTGCAGCACCATGTTTAGTAAATGAAAAGAAGGAAAGGAAAGTTCCAACTTATTTTCTGGATAAGAGTATTCTACAGCATTTCAGAAGGAACATGGATCTGTCCATTTCCCACAGCTTTTCTGCAGCTTTCTTTTTTTCTAACCATGTGCCAAAAGAACATTATTTTCCAAGAGGAAGAACAAATTAAAAATACCCTCAAACATTCTTGACAGAAAAAAGAAATTATGTCTTCTCTGTATCTTCCAGCACCTCAAAATAAGTACTCTCAAGGATTTCATAAAAAAAAGATTAGAAAAATGAGGGCAAAACTCTTAAGAAGTACAAATAGAAGAATTTTTCAGGAGATCATTGCCTCATGCTTGGTTTTAGAGAAACTTTGTAGGTATTGATTGTAATCGTCATTTCTTAGGCAACTCACTGGTTTATATATTTGAACAGTTTGGGTAATTGAGTGGATATATTGTCTCATGATATTTTTAACAGGGCTACTTATAATTTTTATTTGTAATTGTGTTAATATAAATAATGTTTTCAGTTTGGAATTTATAATTTATATTTTTTTTTTTTCAGTTATAGTATAAGATCATAGAATAAAAATATTAAAAAAACCCACAGTAACAGCACATGTATTTTTTGTAATTTAAGAAGACTGTTGACTGGCAACTCAGTGTCCACTCATTGCAATGGGATAGCTTCCACTCACAGACAGATATTACTTGAACATTCTTTCATTACACTATTGTACCTGCTGACTATACCCAGTGTAATTAATTTGTCAATTTGTAATATGACTAAAGGGCCAGACCTGCTGCACAGACACGTAAATAAATTTGTGTCTGCTCTTGAGTTCCCTCTAGAAAAGGGGTGGGTGAGGACTCATTTGCTATAAGACTAATCCAATAGTCTTTACTTAAAGGATTTATTTCCCAAAGTACCCTCAGAAACTGCCTATGGGTTAGATTCACTTTTCTAACAGAAGTGTAACAGTACCAGCCCACTTTTTGTGGGTTTTGAGGTGGGTTGACCATGACTGGTCACAAGGTGCCCACCAAAGCTGCTCTATCACTCTCCACCTCAGCTGAACAGGGGAGAGAAAATAGAAGGAAATGCTCATGGGTCAAGATAAGGACAGGGAGATCAATCAGAAATTGTATCACAGGCAAAACAATCTTGACTTGGGGTAATTAGTTCAATTTATTACCAATCTAATCAGAGTAGGATAATAAGAGTTTCTCTCTCCCCAGTGATGCAGGGGGACAGGGAATGGGGATTGAGGTCAGTTTATCACATGTTGCATCTGCTGCTCCTTCCTCCTCAGGGGGAGGACTCCTCACACTTTTCCCCTGCTCCAGTGTGGGGTCCTTCTCATGGGAGACAGTCCTACATAAACTTCTCCATGGTGAATCCTTCCCACAGGCTGCAGCTCTTCACAAAATGCTCCAGCATGTGTCCCCCATGGGGTCATAAGTCCTGCCATCAATTCTGCTCCAGTGTGTGCTCCTCTCTCCACGGGGCCACTGGTCCTTCCAGGAGTCTGCTCCAGCATGGGCTTCCCACAGGGTCACAGCCTCCTTCAGGGGCATCCCCCTGCTCTGGCGTGGGTCCTCCCCGGGCTGCAGGTGGATCTCTGCTCCATCGATAACCTCCACGGGCTGCAGGGCACAGCTGCCCCACCATGGGCTTCAGCACCGGCTGCAGGGGAATATCTGCTCCAGTGCCTGGAGCACCTCCTGCCCCTCCTTCTGCACTGACCTTGGCGTCTGCAGAGCTGTTTCACATATTCTCACCTCTCTCTCTCTCCACTGCTATTGTTCTGTCCAGGATTTTAACCCCCCTTGCTTAAATACGTTATCCCAGAGTCATTACTACGATCGCTGATGGGCTCAGCCTTGGCCAGTGGTGAGTCTGTCTCGGAGCTGGCTGGCATTGGATCTATCAGACATAGGGGAGAAGCTTTTAGCAGCTTCTCAGAAAAGTCACCCCTGTAGCCCCCCTGCTACCAAAAACATGTAATGGAAACTAAATAGAGGTGTCCTTTTCCTCTTCTTTATTATGTGATCAGGTATATACCTGTTTGATAGAGAAAGGGGACTGATTGGAGAAGGCAAGAAAAATTAAGGTAGCTTGCAGTCAGATCCTGAGAAGCCAAATAACTGCATGCCATAGGCTGGCTGTATTGTCCTGTGGAACACCAAATAAGAATCAGTGGTACAAGTACAGCCGTAGCTAAAGGTGCTTTTAATAAGTAAGACTTTTTTTTTTTTTTTTTTTTTTTTTTTTTTTTAAGCATATAAATAATTTTGATACACTTCAGGTTCCTCAAACACATACTAAAAGCCAGTAATACCTAATTATGTGAAAAATATTAACTACATGTTGTTATTTTTAAGGCAAAGACTTGAAGAACACACACACAAAAAAATTCTTGGTAACCTGTAGGTCTCGTATAGTAAGCAGATATGTGTTTTTTGTTTGTTTGAGGGAATGTTTGTGGCTCAGTTGGTTGGGGTTTTTTTTTGTGTGTGATAACTTTTAAGACTTACTTTGTAATCTGTTTTGCATAGTTAGGGACCTCAATAGCAGTGTGCTTCCCCATCATTCTTTCTTTGCAACTAAATGGAGATGTGCTTTCTAAAATGAAAAATATTCTGTTTATCTTCACTTATATATGTGTGTGTATGTAAAAATATTTTTAACATTTCTGTTCTTTGCATCTGTTACAATTGATGCTTATAATGAAGAAAGCTCCTTGTTTGTCAGGGGTTCCTGCAGCTTATGCCTCACCTGAAATCATAATCCTTATTTTTTTTTCCCCTGATTATCATCTCTATGGCAACCAGTTGTAATATCAAAATGGAGCATTTTGCCTTCAAGTGGGGAATAAGCAGCAGGATGTGATTAATTCTTAAAGTGCAAGGCTATTCTGAAAACTCTACAAAAATAGTATTGTCACATTCAATAGGTTTTTTTCTCCCCATAATTTCTCAATCATATTCATTCAGTTTACAACTGAAATGCTTTTCTGACTGCTAGCTCTTTAAATTAGGACTGGGATTTAGAAGCTTATTTGTCTTCTATCTGACTCATGGATCACCAATAATAAAGATTTTTGCAGGTCAGGTATTGCCTTCAGATTCACTTGTGCAACTCCATTATTTTCAGTCAGGTTGCATAAATGTAACTGAAGGCAAACCCACCAAAACTAGTGGAACTGAAAAATAGTCTTTCAACTGGAACTTTTAGTTAACAATTGTATTGATTATGTTCACAACAGTAAATTATGCAGTGCACTTCCAGATCTATATTGTTTCTGCTTAAAATTAATTTCTGCTTATAAGAACTTGTTATTGACAAATTTGACTATACACAAGTAACAGGACAAAGCAACAGATTGTTTTCACAAAGTCAGTTTTGAGACTAAAGATGAAGTTCTGTTTATGTGGTATGTTTTGTATTTTTAAAAGAAATTTTGCCTTTTCCTGCTTGTTTATTTTTTTTCTCTTTTTAAATAAAAGGTTCCCATTGTCATATCTGTATTCTCTATCCAGCTGCATCCTGCTAGAGTGGGGTTGCTAGAAAAGTCAGTGATTTCTTAGTTCTCTTGCAATTCTGCATGAAGTACAAGGTGTCAGGGGCCTGAGGGCAATAAGAGTTACTGCTTCCCCTGCCTTTCATTTCCTGGGGCTTCCCCCAAGCTTCCCACACCCCACATCCCCATTTCAGCCCCCTGGGGCCACTTGTCCCTGTCCCAGCACTGCCAGTCTCCAGCTCCCCACAGCCCTGCCTTGTGCAGCCATGGGTCCCACACACACCCCAGCCCAATATTGGCCCATCCCCAGGGAGATGCCCGATGCCCAGGGCTGTGCTGCCCCTGGTGTCCCCCTGGCTGCCCTGCTCCTGGCTGGGGAGGTGGGACAGGCTCTGGCTGCCCTCCACTGCAGGCTTCCAGTCCCCAGAGAGCCCCCAGCTGATATAATGCCTTAACATGAGACAGTATCATCGCTGCATGGGGCTTGGGTTTTTTTTAGTTTTCAGGTAAAGATATTACTTTTATGATTGGTGCAATTGTAATTCAATAATTGTGGTGTTGACTTTATCTGACTAGCCTACAGCAGCCACTGAATTTTTTTTAGGAATGCTAAAATATTTAAGGCAGCAGCCCTAATGAAAAACGAGTCTGACCAGTTAAGAGCAGTTTTCATTTAAGTGAAAGCATCATTGACACGGTAGTTGGATGGTTGGAGAGTTCATACTTCACTTTCTGCTCACAGGCAAGGCTAGTAATCAATGGTGGGTGTTTTGCCTCTCTTTGGACAAAATATTGAAGAACCTGTTTATGCATTAGTCCTTGGCCTTCATAGATGACCTATCAAATGACTTCCTTTACAGGTTCCAAATGCACACCTTTAGGATAGGTATGTACTGTTCCTGTTTGGTTTTTTTGTTTTTTTTTTTTTTTTTTTAGGATATGCGATTCTGCATAGTTCTTTGAGGTTTTTAACTATCTGTAATACCTAGAGAAGCATTTAGAGTAATCAGAGGAAAGATTGAAATGATACTCAGATCTGGATTCAATGTTAATTTTGTCCTCAAGTTAAAGCATGGATATTAGTATCCTACTTACTTTTCAGAGCTCCAGTTCCAGGTGTGTAAAATATATATAGTAATCCAGTAAATTCTAGAATTCTTTGACATAACTCTGATCTAATAGTACACGTCTAAAAGTTATTTATCCAAGTCAAAGCAAATCATTCTGGCTTTCCTGTTTACTTGCTTGTGCTGGTTTATGTCCTGCTGGGACCGGAGACCACGTTGCCATTGTCCCTCCCCCACCCTTGGACACAAGTAGGGCACAAACCCCGGGTTAAAATAAGGAGAAATTTAATACAACAGTGTAATAAACAATCTGAACAACAACAATAGCAATGATAACAACAGTAAACAGTAATAACAGTAAACAAGACAAAAGATATACAGAGAAATACTGCAGTGAACACATCCAGCCCACTGCTCGTGCTTCCTGCAACAAAAGCCACAAAGAAAAGCTTCCCGCACTCTAACCAGGACCTGACATCAGCATGGTATGAACAACCCGGCTGGAGCTCCCTTCCCCCTGCTTGGGAGAAACTTAACCCTATCCTAGTTGAACCAGGACATTGCTAGAGGAAATAAAAACCTTTAGAGAATGCTTTGTCTTCCCTTGGACATCTGTTTTAGGATAACACAAATCATTTGAATGTGGCTATATCTCTCCATTAACTACAAAGAAAACTTAGCATTATTATTTTTGACTCAGACAAAGAACTATTAATCACTAAATATTAAGGGAAATTAATCCAAATTTAGGTGAGATTAATTTGTTTGGAACTCTCATAGTAAATCTATACATTTGGTCAAACCCTGAACGTTGCTTCAGCTGGTAAGATGCTTAAATTTCTTATGACACTACTCATTGTATGCAACTTTTTTATCTGCTCTGGACTTGAGATAAAAAGTGTTTTTAGAAGTGAAATCTAAAAATTTTCATCATTAAATTTATGTCAAATATTTGAGATAGATATACCAATAATATGAATAATCTAAACACATTAGAGCTAAACAGAACTTTGTTTAGTAGGATAGGATAGTGATAGAAAAACTGCACGATGCCTCTGTTTCTGTGGTATTAGAATTGCTTGCAGAGGCTACTTGCAACTTTTATTTTGAGGAACAAACTAATTTTTTTTTACAATATTAGTACAGACTATTCTGACAAGCTCTTATTTCTCAACACTTATTTCTTGTCTCTCAGGTGCAAAGATACAGTCACTTGGGCGCAGTCTGTACAACTTCATCTGAGTACAAAACATAATGAGGCAGTGTGCTGGGGTGGGGAGAACCTTTGCCTCATGACTGGGTATCTTGAATATGCCCAGGCTTTGGAAAGACTTGAAAGTAGTGTTTTGCTGCAGTGACTGAGGCCTGTCTTATTTCACTGAGTGAAATCTGATTCATATTCTTAAAATTTAATGCAAAATTAGTCCAGTTGTCACTTTGGCCACTTCCCAGTGAAATACAGTTTTGACACTGCGTCTTTCACTGAGAGACCAGCTCTCACAGACTAGCCATGCTGACAACATTAAACAGCTTTGGACTCTGTAGCAGGATAGTCATGTCCAGACTGCCTTTTGGAAATAACTCTGGTCTGTTAACTTCTGTGTCCTGAGTATGCTAGTTAGCAAAAGTGAAAGCCGTGCCAATGATAATCCTTACAGTGTGGATCATTACTGGCCAGTGCTCATGCCTCTGTCTTGCCCTTATTAAGTTTATTAGCATAGACATAGTGTCAGAGGCTGAGTTAGGAAGCTAATCTATAGTCATTGGAAAGACCAGTCCTCTCAGAGGGCAATTCAGAACTCCACTGTAAGGTAATGACACTGAATTGAGGAGGAGATTGAACTAAATCAGCTTTAGGTGCCTCTCTTCTCCAAGCCTTCTACTTGCCAATTTCAATTACTAATTGCACAAAACATCATAGATAGGTTTCTCACTGTTTCCAGCAGGACTGCCTACTAAACCACAAAGAGCAGGTTTTGTTAATAGTTACAAATAAATTATACAAATTATTTGAAGTTGCTTAGTTCTTTTATATCTATTCCAAAATGCCTTTAGCTGTTCTCTGTAAAAATCTTTACCTACCTGCATGTATTGTCATGAAAACCTTTGTCAGGAAAATTTCTCTTAAAGGGAAATGTCCTCTTTCCTCTAAATTGTGAATTCTTCAGGTCTTTTCTCATGTTTAAGAAATGTAATGGATGAGTAATCTATCATGAAAGTAGTGTCAGGTCCTTGACTGTCCCTGCCCACATACCCTGATGCTCCCCCCACCCTGCTCACTGCCCAGGACCCCATTTCAGCCCTGTGGGGCTGTCAGCCCCTGCCCCAGTGATGTCACAGCAGGGCCAGCATCCAGCTCCTCGCAGCCCTGCTCTGCCCAGCCATGGGTCTTGCTGAGCCAGACCCACCTATGGGCCCACATCCCAGCCCATCACTGGCCTCACCCCAGGGAGGTGCCTAATAGCCAAGGCTGTGGGGCTGAGGCTCCCCCAGTGCTGCCCAGCCTGTCCGGCATCCTGGATGGGAGTCCTGCCGGCCCAGGAGACTCACACATCTCCCAGCTCCAAAGAACTTTATCCTCTACCTTACACTGCCGTAAATCCTCCTGGCAATAATGATGTAATATTACCAGCAGTCCTGGTATGAAACATCTGCCCACTTTGGTGCTTGCCATTCTTTTTTTGCCTGGTCATCCTCACTGCCCTCTTCATCCTGATGTGTCTGATCAGCATAAATAGAGAGGAATACATTCTGCCAGTGGGAAACTTTTCACTCCCTCAGTGACAGAGGTGTTTGCAGGATGGTCCCAACACCTCTGGCAGCAGAGCTATGGATTAATTGTTCAGGCTGCTAGTCATGGTAGGATTGTACCAATAAACTTCTAGAGCTTTATATTCACTATTAAGTTGTTTAATCACCTAACACTAAAGTACTCTGTGATTTAGACAAATTATGCTCTGCCACTACCTTGGTAATTAGTTACATTTCATCCAGTGTGATATCCGTAAGTGGTGAATATTCTCCAGGGCTTTCCTCAGCTTCAGATAAAGAGTAAGACAAAGAAATGATGCTAGTAACGAAGTCTTCTTACTATGTCAGACTACTCTTTCATCATCAGAGCTGTATTTCTGAAAATTATTTTATAAAATTGTTCTTTCAATGCTACATCCATTTGTCCTCCTAAACTGAATACCAGAGAAGAACTGGCAGTCTTAAAATGACAGAGACGCATCATTTGTGTTAAATGATTTTTATAATAACTAGTATAGAAGGTAGAAAACTCCTATACACTTTAATATGTGATGAAGGATGTCATAAGCTCCTGGATAAGCCCAATGAATACTGAATTGTCAAACTTTTTTTTTTCTGCTTTTTTCTTGTGTCAGAGAGTTTAAGGCTATGTCTCTCACCACGCATTACCATATCCTCTCTTCCTACACATTGCAAGACATTGCAGGATACTTTACTGGCCAGGCAGCCTAATCCATAAACCTAAATTAATGAGGTAAACAGGATTAGTCCTCAAGAGAAATTCTGTTGCACAGTCCTCTAGCATAGTGTGTGACATGTTTTTGGCCCATGACCTGTAATAGTTTCTTAGTCAATGGTCAAGTATGATCACAAGAACAGTATAGATGAAGCTGTTTATGAGGGGAATAAAGTTCGCCAAGCTGGGGCAAGTTGCTGTAGCTGAGGGTCAGATAGCAGATTTTAGTCTGCTTTATTTACTCGTACAAACACAACCATAGGCAAAGAAACAATGAACTGTAATCACTGATGGGTACTGCAGTATTCAGAAAGACATTTTATTTGTCAAGCTAAAATAACATATTTTTACTTCAAAAAGCACTAAAAGGTTTCACTAAGGGTCTTGTATTTATGATCAATGTACATTTTCATCAAAAGAATCTCCTTTTCTTTTCTGAACTTGTGGACCAGATCTTGGAAATGTGCAGAAGTTGGATACCTATTTTTTAATTGGTGTGTACTTCTGAACTTTTTACTCTCACAGAGCCTTGTGTTTTCAAGAGAGAGCAGTGGATGAGAGCAAAACAGAGCAGAAGATTAGGAAATGGTGGAAATTCTGTAAAGTTGAAACGAGTTTTATGAGTTCCTGTCTGTTCTGTTTCAACCCTGTCCATCAACTAAGCCCTACACAGTCACTCGCTCACTCTTCCCCACCAGTGGTATGGGGGAGACAATCAGAAAAGTAAAAGTGAGAAGACTCATGAGTGGAGATAAAGACGGTTTAATAAGGAAAAAAGCCATGCATACTAGCAATGGAAAACAAGGTATTCATTTACCACTTCCCATCAGCAGGCAGGTGTTCAATCATCTCCAGGAAAGCTGGGCTCCATCATGTGTAACAGTTACTTAGGAAGACAAAATGCCATAAGTCTGGATATCACCCTGCTTCCTTCTTCTTCCCTGAGTTTTATATACTGAACATGACATCGTATGGTCTGGAATATCCCTTTGGCCAGTTGGGGTCAGCTGTCCCAGCTGTGTCCCCTCCCAACTTCTTGTGCACTCCCAGACCCCTCGCTGGTGGGGTGGGGTGAGAAGATGAAAAGGCCTTGACTCTGTGCAAGCACTGCTCAGCAGTAACGAAAACATCCCTGTTTTCAACACTGTTTCCAGCATAAATCTAAAACATAGCCCCATACTAGCTGTTATGAAGAAAATTATCTCAGCCAAAACCCAAATTCCCCTTTCTCCTTCTCTTGGGGAAAAAAAAAAAAAAAAGTAAACAAGTAAACTAACTTGTGTACTTCTTTGGTTTGTCTGTTATTTCTTAAACTTTTAGGCTTAGAGTTTACCTCAGATGAAGACTATCTCCCAAACACTAACATACAAAAGAAGCAAATAAGAAAAGAATGTCTCATTGATATAACAAAATCTCTATCATGTTTGTCAAAATCAATGCACATTTATAGTTTTTATTTTACTTCTCACCATGTTCCTTATTCAAAAATAGCTACCTATAAATTCTCCCAAAATAATCTCAAACACCAGTGTAACAAAACAAAAATATTTACCAGTACAAATCCTTTACTAAAGACGTACAATGAGGAATCAAAGTGAGAATGAGTGTAAATTAATGATTATGTTTCTAATAGATGTTTAAACTGCATATTATGTTATTGTATAAGTGATTGGGACTGATTTAAAGATTTTTATACAGTGCATCAGACACAAGGTATCCAATTTTATTAAGTTTGGGTTGTGGGTTTTTTTTAGATTAAAACAACATATTTGCATTTTCTATAGTATATTTACTCCTAAACCAACAGAAACAGGAAGAGTCTGTGGGACTTTGAATCCTGGTGCAAAATGCTTAGGGGTAAAAATTCAAAGAATATAAAAAACCATCTGGCCACTACTCTGTTCTCTTACTAAATCTCCAACATTTTTTGAGTTGGGGACACTTTAATTAATGTCAATGGAGGAAACTCCAAGACTAAATAAATGCATAAATGTTTAAATCTCTTATGAGTTATTCACATTAAAAACCTTTACCAAGTGTTAACGAAGAATATTGTCCTGAGACCAATTTGAATGTTAAACTCATCTACTTCTTCAACCTATTATTTCTTCAGTTGTTTCATTGTAAAATAATAGACTTCTCCAGGAAACAGAAAAAAAAAAAAATGCAATTTTCCTTTTAAAAATATTTGGCTTAATCACTGTATAATAAGACTTCAAGTGTATAATGTACCCACAAATTTCTGTATAGCAACAAAAGAATTAAAAGTTCAAGTATTCTGCTATTTAGCTTTAACATTATCTTACTAGAATAATTTTAAAAAATGTCTGGTTCTAATCCACTGAAAACAGTGATTTATTGAGAAATATGATAATCCATGAAAATAAAAGTAACAAAAAACTGTTCCTTTGAAATATGCATCCAAGATGTAAATTTAAAGAAAAACTCCTATATTTCTCTCTCCTTTTTTTTTTTTTTTTTTTTTTTTTTTTTTTTAATCCACAAAGAGATTAACTGAAGTGATAATTGTAAGGGGGAAAGCAATTATTCAAAATATCTTTTCATTTAAATCTAGAAAAAGATTAAAAATATAAAATTAATTTTCCAGACTACAATAGCCATTTTAATACATCCTTTCCAAACTGCAATTAAGGTATTGGTCAAGAAGTTGGTCTTCTTTTCAACTATCATATCTCTCACAAATTTCTTTAATTTAGTTCAGTCACTTATTCTCAATTCTCTGTTTGGAAAAGAGTGATGATAATCCTATACCTGGCAGAAGTAAAAAGGAATAGTATAACTCATCTGCACCTGTCATTGTTCTTTCAGATGTGTTTGTATAGCTCTGGTGGGTTGACCTTGAATGGATGCCTGGTGCCTACCACAGCCACTCTATCAGTCCCCCTCCTCAGTTGGACAACTGAGACAAAATATAACAAAAACGCTTGTGGGCTGAGATAAGGAAAGGAGATCACTCAGCAATGACCATCACGGGTAAACCAGAGTTGAGTCAGGGAAATTAATTTATTACCAATCAAAATCAGGGCAGGGTAAGGAGAAATGTATTGGGTTTGAATAGCTGAACTTAGATAAAGTTAAAATCTTCTACAGGGCTTTGTACATTAAGTGCCAATAGAAGTTATCTGAGTTCGATCTGGGTCATCAAAATTATTTCAGCACCTAATCCAGTGACAATAAAATTACTTCTAAGATCCTGTGTTTCATGATTTTCTGAAAATGTTGTTCATAATTATTTTGTAGCTGACAAGAAAAAATGTAAAGTATATTAAAGAAGGAGAAAGAGGAACAAGAAAAAGGAGAGATGATCACATTCTTGTGCTTAGACATTAAAATGACATTCCTCTACATTGTGCAGCCTAGTTCTATTAAGATTCACTGGACAATGAATTATTCCAATTTTAGATATTTTTAAAATCAAGATAACAATTTGTTAAAAGATGCATGCTTTGTCCTTCAAGGTGAATTGTCCTTTCACTTTTTAATGTTTTAAGTTATAATAACCCAATATAATATAAATCCATGCATATAAGTATAGAACATCACTTATTCACACTATGTAGTAATTTTGCTTTAGTATTATGTATTGATTTGTATGGTCATCCCTGAAGAAATTAGACAAATAAAGGACATGGTCAATATTCCATATGTAGGCAAGATTCTTATTAACATCAGTCAGACTTCTGTCATTTTAGGGATACAGAGTGTTTCTTTTGACTCATCCTCTGTAAACGTATTTAGTTGTAAATAGAATAACAAAAGCCTGACTCCCTATCCCACTGTAAAATTTCAAGTGTCTGTAAAAGCATTGAAATTTTATGGTCAAAATGCATCTCTTGTTCTTTTATAGTGACTCCTTTACAAGTAATGATACCAAGCCAACATTCAGAGTAATAAATATAAGAATCTGGTCCATAGCCAATTGCTCCTTTACCTCAACAGGCTTCAGATCATGTTACACAGAAATATCATAATCTGTTATGTTTACTTCTTCACACTGAAGGATGTGGGGTTTATGTAGGTGCGTGTCTAAATGTTTTGAGACATTACATAATGATCAATGTTATGGCAACCACTCTAAAGCATAAACCAGAAACTAGATCTAGTCATTAATATATCTGTTAGCTTCATATTTTTGTTACTACTATGTTTGAGATCTCTCCTTGCCCCTTGTTTTCAAATATCAACTCAGACTGTGGGATTTTTTGTTAAAATATTGAAATGTATTGAAAAAAATTCTATTAAACCAAACCAAACCAAAAATTAACTTCACAAAAAATTTCAGTCTTACTTGCAAAGTAGATACACACAGTTGTCTTTTGTCAGAGCTTTTTTCTTCCACTACTTTCTTTTAATATTTTACTATAAAATTATTTAATGTATGTAATTATGACTTTATAATACTTCACTACCACTGTTTTGAACAGAAGTTAATTTATGTTTGCACAGTTCTAATACAAACATACTTATCCGTTGTGCTTTGGAAATAATTAGAAATAATATGAGTGAATAAATCATAAATCAGAAAGAACACTGCAGTTTGGTATAAAAAGTATCTGGCTATGTAAATACAGTTATCACAGAGATGAAAGAATTTTTGGAACATGAATCATATGCAGACTAAGAACTTCATGCATAGTATCTTAACACTATGAAGGAAGGTGAGTTTGGGCATTGTGAAGAGAAATTAGTGGCCATCTTAACAGAGTATTACTTTTTAACTGTTCAGCCACCCCTAGCATCAGTATTTTGCAGTAAATAAATTGCTTAATGTACATATATGAAATACAATCCTCTAAAGTGTTTTGGCTAAAATTTTCAAAGGTAGTAAACACTGGACTATCTTTCAGGAGGAGTAGGTCACCATGCTTTAACAGACCTCTTCTCATGAGAGAAGCCCTGTTGATTACTCTTATGAGTTAGTCACCTATCTGTGGGATATTCAAGTGAGAAAGCAAGTTGTAATGAGTGGTGATTTGTTAAACTTAGCCTATGCCAAATTGGGGTTTAGAAATCATCTATCATGGGAATAACATGGAAGTGTAAAACCAACTTAATTTAGACTTTCAAAAAAATCTTGAAACCGCCCTCTTCTCCACTGACCTGCAATTTTATTTAACTATAGTTTATAAACCTTTGTTTCAAGGGTAAATTTAGGCACATATACCTTTTTGTTTTGGAAGGAGTCACTGTTGTGTTAAGACATTTATTAACCTTGTAAAAGTTATTGTATCAATCTAATTAACTGAACTTATTTGCAAACAAATCCTTTGTGCTATCAACAATAACTAATGGTGTATAGCTCTGTTAGATACATTTAAGATAAAGCCACATAAATCTTAAGAAGAAGTTAATAAACAGGGCTGTCACTGTAAATGCAATAATGAGAGATTTCTCTGTGAATACTTAAGAATAAAAATGTGAAGTACATGATAGGGACAGGAATCGTTCCCTTTCTCTCTACTCTCTAATTTCTTCATGCTAAACATGTATAAAATGCAATGAACTCATATGAGAGACACAGTCACAGTAGCTTGTAAGACAGCCCTTCAGAAAACCTTGCCACTAAATGAATGACACTTCTTGCAGCATCATTAAGATGTTTCACTTACTGAAATAGCAGCTGAGATGGCTCTGTGGACAGTGTCACTATGGGACTTCTAGTTGCTCTTACATTGAGGAATTGCTCCTTCTTGAGGAATAAGAAGGCACAGACAGTTAAGGCATTCAGGTATGCTTGTCACCTGGAAATGTGAAATTCTCTGGTAGTTTGGGTGACTTGTGGTTTGAACTCAGCTGGTAGCAAATCGCCACATGGCCAGTTGCCAACTTACACACACACACACACACATACACACACGGTTGAAATAGGGGAGGTACAAAAGAAGAAATTTGTATGTTGAATACAAAAATATTTAGTAACACTAACAAAAAAACAACAGTAACAATAATAGTCCAAAACGGGTAAAATGCAGTAGTGGCTCACCAAGCGATGACTGGTACAGAGCCTGTGCACAAAAGCAATCAAAAAAAAAAAAAAAAGAAGAAGTATGAGAGAGCACATGCCCACCTATATGCTGAGCTTGACATCACATGACATGGAATGCTCCAATGATCGATTGGGACCCAGCTCTTCAGCTGTGCTCCCTCTCAGCCCGAGGAAAGTTAACTCTATCCTGACCAAAACCAGGACAGTGACTTGAGTAAGGACACATTCACCAATTTAGGTAAACGACAAGTATCACTGTTAATATTGTTTAAACAACTGGCCACGTGGTGATTTGCTACCAGCTGAGTTCAAGCCAAAACAGCCTCCTACAAACTTGGTGTTGGAAAGTGGCAGTCTAAAACTGAAAGATACAAACTTTTTAGCATTTCAACTGAGTCCATACTGTATTGTCTTATTGATAAAGTCACATGTTGTCACTAAATTGGAGAGACATGGATTTGATGAATGGACCACTCAGTGAATAAGAAGTTGGCTGGATGATCTCACTCAAAGAGTTGCAGTCAACAGCTCAATGTCCAAGTGGTTACCGCTGACAAGTGGTATTCCTCGGCGATTGGTGTTGAGACCAGCACTGTTTAACATATATGTCAGCGCCATGGACAGTGGGATTGAGTGCACCCTCTGCAAGTCTGCCAGTGACAGCAAGCTGTGTGGTATGGTCAACACGCTGGTGGGAAGGGATGCCATCCAGAGGGACCTGGACAGGCTTGAGAGGTGGGCCTGTGCAAACCTCATGAAGCTTAACAATGCCAAGTACAAGCAAGGCCCTGCACATGGCTCAAGGCAATCCCAAGCATAAGTAAAGGCTGGACAATGAGTGGATTGAGAGCAGCTCTGAGGAGAAGGACTTAGGGGCACTAGTGGATGGAAAACTGACCATGATCCAGCAATGTGCGCTCACAGCCCAGAAAGCCAAATGTATCCTGGACTACATCAAAAGAAGTGTGACCAGCAGGTCGAGGGAGGTGATTCTTCCCTTCTACTCCGTTCTTGTGAGACTCTACCTGGAGTCCTGTGTTAAGTTCTGAAACCACCATCATAAACAAAGGAGAAAAAGGAACAAAAGAAAGATAAGAAAATTATATTCTCATAATTAGACATGTTGGACCTGTTGGAGAAATTCCAGATGAGGGCCATGAAGATGATCAGAGGGCTAGAGCACCTGTACTATGAAGACAGTCTAAGAGAGTTGGGGTTGTTCAGACTAGAGAAAAGAAGGCTCTGGGAAGATCTTATAGCATCTTTCCAGTACTTAAAGAGGACCTACGAGAAAGCTGGAATGGGACTTTTTATGAAGACATGTAGTGATAGGACAAGGGGTCCTATCACTGAAAGAAGGTAAGGAAGAAATTCTTCACTGTGAGGGTGGTGAGACACTGAAAGAGTTTGCCCAGAGAGGCTGTGGATGTCCTGTCTTTGGAAGTGTTCAATACCACATTGAATGGGGCTTTGATCAACCTGATCTAGTGGTAGCTGTCCTGGCCCGTGGCAGGGGGGTTGGAACTAGATTACCTTTTAACGTCTCTTCCAACCCAAACCATTCTATAATTCTATGTTTGTGTCCAAAAAGAAACAAGAAGCACCTACTTCTTCAGCAGTTATAGCCATGGAATAGGTGACCACTATGCTCTCTTGATCAACTAAGGTGGATTTTGGTGTAGAAGGCAAAAACAAGATAAGCAAGAAGAAAAAAGTGTTAATTTAGAATACAACACAGAGGAGGCTAAGAACATCATGGACACCCCATAATTATGTTGGAAAAGAGATCAAGCAGTCTCAGATTCAAGGCAATAAAAACTTGAAGAGCTCATTAAGTTTACCAAAACCTTTGGTGAGTGTCACCCCTTCTTCTCATGCATTTTCCTTCTATCATTATTAAAAAACTTAAAGATAAAAAGATATATCATTGTCTCTAATTTCTACAATTATTTATTACTTCATCAATTGCATTCTATTGCTTTGTTTTAGTCCCCTTGTCTTCCAGATGCAGTGTTAGCATGGTTCCTGGGATTTGTCAATATCTAATTTGATTTGATTTGAGTTTGTTTTTCCATCTTTCATTTTTGTTAACCTTATGACATATTTAATCTTTTTTTTTTTTTTTTTTTTTTTTTTTTTTTTCCAAACCAGACAGGCTAACAGTTGTTTATGAAAGCACTGTTTTTATTTTTTTTTTCCACTTTCTTTTTACCATAAGGAAGAAGAAATAATATAAAGAAATTGATTATATGTCTTCAAGCTGCTAACATATGAAAAATATCCTATTTCTTCTATTAGTGTAACACGTTGTGGAAATAAAGTAATGAGAAAAAATAATCACTAGGTGCCTGTACATGTTACAGTGACTTGCTTTTCATGCATAGGACTAGTAAATTCCACTCAACTGAGTTACAACTCATCTTTGGCTAGGTGTAGTTTGTTTTTTTTTCATTTCTTGTTCATTGCCCTGCACCGTAAATTTTCCAAATATGCTGTTATTGTCTTCTCCTCCCTTTCACTTTTTAATACACTGATTATGAAATAATACACTACTTCCCCAACATTATATGGCTCATTAATCTGATACATGGGTAGCAAACCAGTATAGAGATATAAAATGCTGTTGCACTAAGGGGATGGACAGACCCATCAAAGACTCATAATAAAAAATTACGTACCTTCCTGTTGATTGCAATGTCCACAGATCACTTTTTTATTTTTTTTATTTTTTTATTTTTTCCCAGACAGGTTTTAGAAGAAAATATTTTTAGAGAGATATGATAATTGAAAAAGCCATACAACTGAGCACTTTCAAACACTGTGACAATGCCAGCTTCTCAGATAGGACTTAACACTTTGGTTACTCTGCTTCCAAACCCCCTCACTATTTTCCATTTCTCCATGCAGCAAGAAACCCATTTCAGAATTATTGATTGCCATCCCCTTTATTCATGCATACATCACTAAACAGAAATGCTGCTATTCTTCATGGTCCCTCAGCTGCAGGCACTGGTAGGCAAACAACTAATTCCTTGCAGAAGGTAAATGATTTTGGCAATCCACACTCTAATACATACGCTAGTTTTATGCAATTGTAATAGGCATATAAAACAGCATGTGTCCAAAGGCTCTTGCAAATGAAGTCATGGAAGTTCTACAAGTCACAGGAACTACATTATTTTTTTGGTGAGGAAATATTTTGTCTGAGGAATGAGTGCATTTTTATTCTTTTAACTTTGTAGCACATCCTGAAAGCCACAACTCTGATGATAAGAGAAGACATGCATGGCAAAATCTGAGGAATATATGGGTGGTAACTTTCCTTAGCTGTTTTCATTCCATTAGTTATTCAAGGCTCATTATATTAACATAAACTGTGTCTTCAATCTGGAGTGTCATGCTAACAGGTTTACCTAGTAGATTTTCTATCATCATTTAAATGCTTTGAATGCCAGACTGTTTTGAGAGACTGGGAAGACTCAAGAGAAATGTCTGAGGTTGTAAAAAAAGATATATAAAAAAAGGTATTTAAAAGAAATTTATATGAAAAATATCTAATGGTCATATTCTCTAGCTGCTGGATTTCTCTACATCTTTTAAAAAGAGGAGGATCCTCCAAGTTTCTTTGGACCTTTCTCTTACAGGGAAGACAAGTTACAGAATTTGTTTGAGACCATGTCAATGGTTTTTTCAAAGTAAAGGTAGGGTAAAGGAGTTCAGAAAGGAACAGATGAGGGAAACTGTCAGGTCATGAACTGTTAAAATGAGATCAGAGAGAGAGGGTCAATTGATAGAATAGTTTAATCCAAGGAAAACAGCACAGTTCTTTTCAAAGTAACTTTATTTACACTTTATTCTATTTTCTGATGACAGTTCCAATATAGTCAAGAAACAAAACCAAGCTGAGTTCCAAGGTAGTTATCTTTATGTTGTTATGTGAACTATTGTTTGTAAAATGGATTCGTTATATTACCAGAGAAAAAGCTAACTGCAAAAATTTCCAAACATTAAGATTTTTCAACAGGCTGCTGAGAATGTTAATACTTTTCAGCACAGGTTTTCCTGCATATAACAAACAAAAGTAGTCTTTAAAAAAATGATTTGCTTGTTTTTAATACAGTGCTATTATCAAAAACAACTTAAATGTCGTCCACTCCGCCATCACCATTCATGATAGTAGTCATACAACCCAACTAGAAATATCTTTGTACTTGAGAATTTTAGTTGACAAGCTAACAATACTGTCCATGACAATTTCACAGAAAGCTTTAGCCCTCCTATTGTGAGATGGCAACATGGACTGTCTGAAGCACCCAGAACTTTGGTTAATTCAGAATAATTTGTCAGGTAATCACCTATTTCCAACACACATGCAGCATCATTAAGTATACTCTGCATTTCATTAAGTATACTATGGCCAAGAGTATTATAATTTACTATCGGATTTTGAGCTGAATAATTTTGTTGGTGTTTTTCTTCTGTAAAATGCTGTGCAAGACAGCAATATCCCACAATTACAGAAAAAAGTTAAGAAAAATACAGATAATAAAGCTTGTTCTCTAGACCCTTTATCAGCTTTTTTTGGACATACTCCAGCACCCCAGTGTCTTTCTTGTAGTGAGGGGTGCAAAACTGAAGATAGTAACTTCTCTCTGGCTATGCCATAACAGTGTTACAAAATGCTTCTATACTGTTGTTAGTTACATCATTTATGTTCAGGTTCAAGTCTAACACATACTAATTATATCCTTATCAGTAAGTACATTTTTTATTTTATAGGTACCACAGGCCTCTCTTTTGGTGACATTACATGAATCCTGAATGAATGTCACTATTAATGTTAAATATACTTCATGGCAAATTTTAATCAACATTAGGTTTTCATCTTTTTTAAAATGAGATGCATTTCATTAAAATGTTATGACTTGCATTATAGAAAAAAAAACCCAACATCCTAGATTATCACACTAAAGCTGTCAGTGTGATATCACTTATTAGTTTATGGAAACCTGTTAGGATACAAACCAATATTAATTTCTCAGTATCAGTTGTATATATAGACTTGTACTGTGATTGGAGGAAAAAAAGGAATACTCAGCAAAGCGTTTGGATGATAGACACCTAAATACCTTAAGGTATCAGTTGTGAAGTTATCCCATCTTTTGCTAGAACTGGAATTGCACTACAACCTGGTGGAAAGCAAAGATATCTTCTGCTTGTTGCAATGATGCTTATCTACTGAGATGAGGACTCCGGTCTTTAAAAGTTTAATGATATTGAATCAAGGTAACATTTGGATCCTAATCATCAGCTGTATTCTGGGTAAATCCTAAGTATATTGCATAAATCCAAATTCTACATGTTCCTTTCTAAATTGCTATGCAGTGTTGGTATAAATCCTTAAAGAATTACCATCAGATAGAATATCTATTTTAAGAAAAGGTTTCCTGTCCTATTGAAATTCTTTGGAGAAAGCAAAATATTATCTTTAAGCCTTTTCTGCCTTTAAGGATATCACCAAAGTGGTCTGGGAATCTAGTTCTTCTATGCATGCTGCCTGGGGCAGTAAACAGATAAAAGCAGATCAGATTATTCTCTCTCTCTGGTTGAGTGAAGTTGTTGCAAATCAGTATTGTAATGAAGTATTATACATGCACTCATACTTTCCTCCAAGAAGTCATAACTGAAATGATTAAATTTTGAGTGTATTTAGGATACCTGATAAAGAAGATTGTAGAAAGTTGCTACTTGGAGATGTACCTCTAAGAACTAAAATGTAGGAAATGAATGGTTTCAGAGCAATGTCTTTTCAGGGTTACTTTCCACTTTAATATATCAGATGTGCTAAGCATTTTGAAAGGGAAAATAATGTTAGTTGTTCAGGGAATGTCCTTCAAGGCTCACTAGTGTGTAATATAGGAAGAGAAAAGTGGAAGGAATTTTGCAAACCTAATGAAAAGATCTGAATGTCTCTGCTCAGTACAAATTAACATTTAATGATAGGGAATAAACAGAAGTCTCTTTGATCCCACAGTAGTGAGAGATCAGTACTGGATCAGTGGTCATCACTACAGCAGGGAGAAATTTTTTATATTCCTCGGTTACTATTTCCACTTGAGCTACAGGGAGCCGATCCACAGCTGAACTGTAAAAAGCAAAAGCAGCTGGAGCCATGTTGCAAAGTATACTCCATAGTCTTATTAGTGTTAATGCAAGGGGAGGCATTACAGGCCTGTTAGATCCCCGATATCCCAGACATTTCTAAGTCTGATGGCAAAGGACATCTTCTCTTCCATAAGATACTTAATAATAAAGAAATAGCACAATGGAAAATTTCCTGTAACATAGTATGGTCTGTTCTCAATGAACTGCATAATACTACAGAATAAAACATTTCTGCATATTTTTAATGTATGTGTATATATATTAAAATCTATAGAAAGTAGGTTAGGATTCTGTCTCTTTGAATTACACATCTTTAGAATATAAACCCCATTAGGGATGAAAAAAATACTCCAAATCCCAAATAATTGTATTTTAATAGCTTAAATTTAAATTAAAGAATCACTTGCACTTTGGGTAAACAGAACAGTCCTCTAAGTAATTTCATCTGTGATATATTTCTAGCACTATAAAAAGAGAAAGCAAAGTTGTTTTAGCTTAATAATCAACCACTGTTTATATTGGAAAGCCAACTGGTGAAACTGTGTGGGTAAGGTTAAGAGATTATAACATAAATAGTACATAATGCTATGTAATTTATAATGAGGAACTTTTAGAACATATAGATAAATAGATAGATAGGTAGATATAGATATAGATATATAGATATATATCTCACTCTTGTTTAACACATAAATAAAGGAGGTAACTGATCAAGCAGGTAACTGATACTTATACATACATAAAATGGGTGAGTTCTGCCCATCAGGAGAAGAATCATGGTCAATAAGATGAGGTCAACAAATGTGGTCAACAAGACCACGATGTTGAAACCCTGCCAGACCTCCTAAGATTCTGGTTACTAGATTATGTAGCCAATATATTTAGGTGGTTTACTGTTAGAACCCTTGGTCTAAGTGTGTTTTCAATAAACCTGTGTAACTAATCAGTACCCAAACCTTTTTTTAACATATATATATATATATATATATATTTAATGATAGCTCCTCTTCCAGGCATCCTAAAACAAGCAAACAATAAAGAAAAATGAAGCATCCATGTTTTCCTGCCTATAACTTGAACGTCATTGAGAGATCTGCTCTGTTACAGTATATCCTCTCACAAAAATGGATAACTCACATAGCTAGTAAAACCTGACTCTCCATCCTGATATGAGAAGTTTTCACAAATTCAGCAATTCTGAGGTAAGATTAGTAATAGAAAACAGAATATGTAAAGTAACATAGACTGAGAAGTCAGAGGGATATCAGGCTAGGGGGGATCATGAAGGTGTAGATTTCCAGGAAAGGGAGATTCTACAGTAACTTCCCCATGTGTGTAAGATACATTGTTTTTGAGTCAGAGTTCTTATATTTTTTAATTGATAATCTGTAAACCGAATGAAAATACTTTATTAAAGGGGTTTTAAAGAGCTACTTTTAGGGTAGAAAGTAAGTATTTTATTGTGGTGGGCAGCAGGGAAATTTCCTGAGATAAATCAAGAACTTATAATAATACTAATATGAAGAGCATAATTGTTTTGCAAAAGTATCCACAACTAGCTCCATTTTGACTACTCACTGTGCAAAGTGATAATAAACATTATGTTGACTGACCCTACAAACCACTGCTGATGTGTCTTTCCAATTGGTTTTGTTTTCAGGATTGGTGGAGGAGATGGGAAAAAAGAAGAGAGAAATGGAAGAAAAAAAAAACACGAAAGCTGGATTTGTTGACAGTTCCCTTGTCCCACTGTAACTTTTTTTCCCCCTTGCTTTTGTCTCCTTACATGGGATTCACCTTAGATAATTTGTGGATGTTTGCATGTCTGCAAAGGACACTTTATGTAGTTGACAGTGAGAAGGAGGCAATTCTGCAGTTAGCTTTGTCTAATTTATTTAGAAACCTGGTTGGGATAAGATGAATTGGTCTCTGAAAGAGCCTATTTTTCTTTTTCTTTATTGTCTATGAAGAGAGCATGAGGTCACTAGATAGGATATACACATTTACATTGACATGTCTAAGCTAAGTGAGACAAATCCCATCCTTATGCTCAGCAGCGTGAATCATGTCAAAGTCATCACTTAAGAGAAATAGATGTGTAGAAGATATATGATTGTGAATATCTTCTACTTGTCTGATCTTCAGAGTCTCCACTTTTTATCATATTACCTTTGAATACATATTAATTTTCAGTTCCAGATTATCTCTCCTAGTGTTCATATATAACAATATTCTTCTTGACTACATGAAGTACTAGAATTTAGTCTGAGGATGTATATGAGGCATGCCAGGGCATAAAAAAAGAAGGAATGCAAAGAACTGATAAACATTGCAAATTTAAAAATATATATCCCTAAAGGGATGGATCAATCAATAAATAATAAATATCTACATTTTGTGTGTTAACCCCCATAGGCAGAAAATCACCACACAACTGGACAATCACTTCCCCTGCAGTGGGATGGGGGAGAGAATTGTATGAGTAGAAGTGTGAAAACTTGTGGTTTGAGACAAAGGCAGTTTAATAGGTAGAGAAAAAGCTTCATGCACAAGCAAAGAAAACCAGGGAATTCATTCACTACTTCCTATCGACGGGCAGGCGTTCATCCATCTCTGGGAAAGCAGGACTCCATCACGTGTAATGGTTACTTAGGGAGACAAATGCCATAACTCTGAATGTCCCCCCTTCTTTCCCCTAGCTTTTATTGTTGAGCATGACATCACATTGTATGGGATATCCCTTTGGTCAGTTGGGGTCATCTGTCCTGTCCTGTGTGACCTCCCAAATCCTTGTGCACCCCCAGCATAGACACTGGCAGAACAGTAGGAAAAATGGAGAAAGGCCTTGATTCTGTGAAGACAGTGTTCAGCAATAACTAAAACATTGGTGTGTTTTCAACACTATTTCAGTTGAAATACTCTCCTAAAGAAAATTCACAAATTCAAACATAGAACCACATAAGCTTCTGTGAAAATAATTAACTATATCCCAGTCAAAGCCAGTAGAGTACTATGGCTTCTAATGTTTACTGATTTCAAGAACAAGTCTGAAAAAAGCTAAGAAATTTTTGGGAAACCTGTTTTTTTTGTTTGGTTTTGGTGGTTTTTTTTTGGTTTGTGGGGTTTGTTTTTTTTTTTTTTGTTAAACATTCTATTTATGTTCTTATTTATTTTTGCCACATACTCTATTTTTTGTTGAGTTTATTCCTGTTCATTTTGTGTTCTTGCAAATTTAAAATTATATTTGAGAGTATTAGCAGCAAAAGACCCTTGCTTAAAGATGCTGAGCATAGAAGTTTCCTGAAAATTAATTTATGTTCCTGAAATGTTGTCTACCTTTTTAATTATTTTTTTTTCCCTTCACATGCTGAGGTGAATAATGCAATACTAATGAGAAACTGAGATACCATTCCATCTTGTAGAATGATTATTTTTAGGCAGTCCCATTAATAATATTGCAAGTACATGTACGTACTCAGGACAGAAAAACAAAACTTTCATTATACTCTTCTGTGGCACATATATTTATCTATTTTGTGCCATTTATAACAAATACTTAATTTCAAATCTCTCTATTACTCTTATTGCTCTGGCCTGGAAAACTGACAAGATTATAGTTTGATGAGAGGTTCTCAGTGCCAAAAATCCGAATACAATGATAGTTCAAGTTACCAAGTGAGTTAGGTATGTGAAATGAATAGACTCCCTTAAGAGTCTGGCACCATTTCAGACAGACAGCAGTACCATTAACACATCCTGGTTTCTGTAGTAAAGATAAGCTGAATCAATCCAACAATTGTTTTACTTCTTATAGTACCTGTAATGCAATCACTTCAGAGCACTTAAAAATATTACTAATTGATAGAGACATGAAATGAATAGCAGATGCAAGATATGGTTGTGTTTCTACAGCAGACCTGTTCTCTAAATAATACTGAATATTTCAAGCTGAGATGTTATGTTACCTCATTGTCACAGTACTGGGAAGCTAATGCCACCTAATACATAAATAACATTCTTGATTTCACATGTGCTAAGCACCTCAACAAATAGATGCACTACAACGTACAAATTTTTATCAGTACATTCAGGAACAAACACCTTGAGTATCTTTTGAAGTCACTGTCACGGCTCCAAGAGATAAAATTTTATTTAAAGTTTGAATGTGGAAATAATGTTTCCTCATGCTGATCTTGTCACAGAAGTTTAAATCTTAGTTATAATCTGCTATCTGTAAGGAGGAAAGATGCCAGAGCTGGGACTTATACATATTTCATGATTAATAGTGGAAAAAAGGAACACCCACAGATTTGTAAAAAATCTAGAAATCTTTAAGCATAAAGGATAATAAGCAGCATGCGCACAGTGAGTGGATGTAAAATCCAGAACTATATGTGTAAGAGCTTCCAAACGAAGAACAAGTCTCTGTAAATATATGCTCCATAGAAAGAATAGCAAAATATTACAGTCTGGACTTCTTTTACAATGCCTACTGAAACAAAAAAAATGTGACACTAGGTTTGTGTGAAATAATCAGGTGTTCATACAGGACAATGGATAGCAAGGCCCTTGGTCAATACTCTCCTAAAGAAATCTTCCTCAAGATCATTGTGCTAACACAAATGTAGAAGCAGAAACACACAATTTGGAGCAGGATGTGAGGACCTGCAGCTGAGTGAGGTGAAGGGAGCAGGGCCTTTTCCCTTTTTGATAGGATCAACCCTTTTCCTCAGATTGTCCCCAAAGTCACTGCTCATCCAGGAAAACCACAGTCACGCATAAGACAGAGACACAGAGGTTTCATACCAGCATCCACAACACTACATCTGGTTCTTCTTTTCTGAGTGTTCAAACAACTATAAAGATGCAATGTTATTTACAATGTTAAGATTTTTATAGAGGACCTGGACTGTAATTGGGTATATCAATTTGCCTAAACCTAGATCAGAACTCTGTTACCCGTCTGTTTACATCTGGGTGACTCTTCCTCTGGGAGGTAAACATCTTCAAAATGGTATTTTGGAAGTCAAGTGCTGAGTGAAGTGAGAAAGCTTGTAAAGATAGTAGGCCACTATAGGGTCAATTGATTCTGGAAAAGGAACATAATATATGGCTATCTGGAACTCAGATGTGTTTCATACCAACAGTTTATTACCTTTTTTTATTCCTGTATGTTCATAATGCTCATATTTGAGAATAAGTAGGCCGGCTCCATCCAGAGCTGAAATTAAAATTAAGGAGGATAATAGAACTACTTTTTGTTTAATTAACTTATTCATGGAGCTGAGTAGCATGAATGATTTGCAATAACATAAAAGAAAAAAAGTATATTTCTGATCACTTGGTAACAGTACAGCTAAGGAAACACACCTTCATGTAACTTGACTTGCTAGTTCAGATCTTGTAAACTTACAGTGTTGTTGTTAATTAGAACATGATCCAGATGGAAGCTTAAATGCTTACGAATTTCATTTATTTCAGCAGAAAACAAAAGTTAAACAGCTAAAATAAATCAAATTTTGGCCATGTTAATGATAGATATAAACTTGCCACTAGAAGAAAAGGAAAGAGAAGCGAAGAGAAGAATAAAATAATAATTGTGGCCTATTTCAGTGTGAAAACATAATTCCCATACACATGAAACAGTTTTGAATGGGGTTGTAATCAATAGTGTTAATCTATAAATCTGGATGATAATTTGAAGAAGATACGACTGTCACAGTATCTAGTGTCTAGAACATATACAATATCTAGAGTATAGATAATATGTCTACACTGAAGTTTTGAAGTGATCACCATATAGTATTGAGATACCCAAGCTAGCTTTAGTTATTCACCTAGGCACTCACAGCAGTAGCAGAGTAGAGCTCAGGACCTCTGAACAAATACTCATGACTAGTAAACATGTGAAAGCCGAGGACTTTTCATATTAACAGCTCTTTGCTGTCTTCACTGATTCATTACACAAAGCTTGAATGCTGCTTATTGCACATTTAATGTTTTCTTGAATGTTTTGTATTACATTGTGTTGTTGCACATATTTGTTTGATAGACACTGTTGCTTGTTTTCCTCAGTACATCATCTAATTTTTGGACCTGAGTTTAGGGCTAGTTACTGAGTATCTATCATTGTACTGTCTGTAAATTTTCAGATAACATTGTCCTCCAGTGCTTTATTACAAAATAATAAATCGTCAATTAAAAAATCATTGATCAATATAGCATATTTTTCTATTATTATAAATATAAAAATAAGTTTAAATTCTGAAATTTTTTTAGATAACAATCAGTACAACTTGGGAGAAGAGAATGAAGCATGGCTTTATGTTATATTTTCAGTGCTGATATTGATGTTCTAGTTTTTCTGTATAGACTAGACTAAACTAGACTAGAATTAAATAGTTCCAGTTGGAAGTGACCTATGATCATCTAGTCCAATTGCCTGAACACTTCAGAGCTGAACAAAATCTACAGCATATTTTTAGGCAAAATAATATGCTTTTTCTCCTAGTGACATATTGTTCAAATGCCTCTTAAACACTGAGAGGCATCAGGCATTGATGACCTCTCTAGGAAGCCTGTTCCAGTTTGATTACCTTCTCGGTAAAGAAATGTTTCCTCATATGCAGTATAAATCTCCCCTGACAGAGCTTTGAATCATTCCCACACATCCTATCACTTCCTTCTCCACTTCCCCTCCTCAGGAAGCTGTAGAGAGCAATGAGGTAGCCCCTCAGCCTCCTGTTCTCCAAACTAGTCAAACCCAATGTCCTAAACTGCTGGACATGCCTTTCATCCCTTTCACCAGAATTGGTCCCCTCCCCTGGACACTTTCATGTATCTTTTTTCTAAATTTTGAGGCCCAGATCTGCACATAATATCCAAGGTGAGGCTGCACCAATGCTGAATATAGCAGAATAATCACCTGTTTTGACCAGATAGTTATGCTGTGTTTGATGCACCCCAGGATGCTGTTTGCCCTCTTGGCTGCCAGGGCACACTGCTGACTGCTATTGAACTTGCTGTCAACTAGCATGCCCCAATTCTTTTCTGCAGGGCTGCTCTCCAGCCACTCCTCTCCCAATTTATATACTTGTGCTTGTCATTACTCCATCACAGATGAAGAATTCAGCATTTATTCCTGTTAAATTTCATGCCACTGATGATTGCCCGGTGTTCCAATCTATACAGATTCCTCTGCAAGATCTCTTGTCCCTCAAGAGAGTTAACAGCACCTCCCAGTTTGGTATCATCAGCAAACTTACTAAGAGTAAATTAAACTCCTGCATCCAGAACATTGATAAAAGTATTAAACAGAACTAGCCCTGGAATTGAGCCCTGAGGAAAATTGCTAGTGACCGGCTGACATTCAGACGTAGCCCTGCAATCCCTGCCATTCAGTCACCTCTTCATCCAGATCACGTTGTTCTTGCTCATCTCACAATTGGACAACTTGTGCAGAAGATGTTGTGAGGGACAGCATCAAAAGACATACAAAAATCCAGAAAAACTACACCTCAGCTATCCCTTTATCCACTGGGAGCGTAGATATCATAGAAAGATATCTAATTAGTTAAACAGGACTTTGCCTTCATGAACCTATGTTATCTGTGCCTCATGATTGCATTGTCCTTTACATGCCTTCCAATAGTTCCCAGTACTATTTTCTCCATCAATTTTCCAGGAACTGAGGTTAAACTAATAGGTCTGTAGTTTCCTGGGTCTTCCCTCATGCCCTTCTTGTAAAATGGAATAACATTTTCTGGCTTCCAGTCATGAGGGACTTCCTCAGGTGGATGATGTGAACCTTTGGTGGATGATCAGCAGGGTTCCTGCTATAACATCCACTAACTCCTTCAGTAATCTGGGATTAATTCCATCAGGACCCATAGACTTATGAAGATTCAACTGATACAACTGGTCCTTACAATTTTGGTGTCCACAAATGGAAGGTCACTGCTCCTGTAGTCATTGTCCTCCAACGCAAGGGACCATGCAGCCCACAGTCTAACATTAATATTAAAGACTGAGGCAAAAAAGCATTAAATGTCTACACCTTTTCTACATCCCTACTTGTCAGATGGCCATCTTCATCGTGTATCAGTCCAATATTTTCCTTAGACCTCTTCTTGGTATTAACATATTTTAAAAAGCTTTTTTTTTGTTGTCTGACACAACTCCAGCAGAGATTTGGTCATTCAAGGTTTCTCACAACACATGAGAACAGCAGTGCTTGTAATCTTTCTGCAAAGCTTGACCTTGCTTCCAGATATCATACCATTTTTTTTCCTGCTTCTTATGGAACTGTAAACCCTCAAAAGTAGATTTCCAGGGACACAACTAACTAGCTTCCTAAACAACCTAAAAATTACTCTCTTGAAATCCAGTGTGGCAACTCTGATGATCTTTTTTCTCATTACACCAAAAATCTTAATAATTTCATGATCACTGTGGCCAAGACAGCCACTTATCATCACATGTCCCACAAGTCCTTCTCTGTTCACAAACAAGCCTTGGAGCACACCTTTCCTAGCTGACTCACTGGGTACTTATAATGAGAAATTTTCTTCAACATACTTCAAGAATTTCTCAGACTTGCTTGTCACAGCCATCTGATATTCCCTGTAGACATCTGGCAAATTGAAATCTCCCATAAGGACAAGGGTACCCATATAGAGATTTCTCCTAATTGCCTACAGAATAACCCATCAGTACTATCATACTGGCTGGGTGATCAGTAGTAGACACCAACAAGATCTGTTTTGTTTTCCATCCCCCTAATCCTCACTCAGAATCTCACAACCACATCATCCCTAATTGTAAGGTCCATAAAGACAAACCTCTCCCTTATATACAGTGCAATTCCTCCACCTTCACCTGCCTTGCTACTTCTCCTCAACATCCTATAACTCTCTATTCCAGCACTCCGGTTGTGGAACGCCTTGCAGCAAGTATCACTAATACCAATGATGTCATAGCTCTGGGAACGGACAAACAGATCAGTGTCAGAGTTCCCTCCCATACTTCCCTTCCCTGGTCATGCAAGAACTAAGGTCAGAGAAATTTAGATTAGAAGGACAGAGTTAGCAACTTTGTGATAAGAAGGAATTTCTCGATCGGGCAACTCCTGCTGTAACTAGTCTTGCTTCAATGCTGTATGTCTCCAGGGAAACAGATCAACCCTATGTGTCTGCCTTTCTTCTAGCATTTAAGATGTGTCATGATAAAACCTTGGAATGAGGCAGAACAGCTTGATGATGGGATGTTAACTACCTGCTTTAAATTCAAAATGCTATTGACTTTTTATCAACTTGGAAAGGCTTTTCTCCTCTGAAACAGGTCTTTTTCCAACTGAAATAGTGTCGTAAGCCAGCAGAGATCATGTTTACTTATGACTGCCTTCACTCCTGTTGTTTTCCAATTGAGAATGAATAGCAGAAAAGATTGAGTCATATGGAAAGAAATTTATCACCAGCATATCAGATAATAGATGCTAACCTGTTTAAGTGGTGATTATTTAATTATGTTAATTTAAATATTGCAATTGAATGATGAAAAAGTAACTAGTCTACAAGGTAATTTTATTTGAATGACTTTCTATTAATACTTAGTCTCAAGTGCTATGATCTATATTAAAGTTAAGCTAACGCAACATTGAAAATGTGAATTAAGTAGTTAAATTGTAAGAAGTAAATTAATATAAGCAGTATGATTCTTTATTTAAATAAATTACTTCATTAACTATTTGTCTTTTCTGTTTTATCTTTCTTCACATTATTAATCCTTCCTTTCTGAACATCAGACAATCAGAATATGATCATGTACCAAAAATGTTTTTTTACAAATAAAATAAATATAACTATTACTGCTGAAGCTGAACCTTTTTTTGTTTACAAGTCAAAAGTTCACCGTTAACAAGATCAAACTGGAGACAATCTGAATGAAGTAATTTTGCACAAGTGTTTAGATTAAAACTAATTAGTACATACATATAAGCATGTTTTGTGTGATATACTTTAGTACAAAAGTACCTCTCTTTTAGACAGAAAAAAAAGATCAAAAATTTAGAAACATAAGGCAGCTTTGACTCAATAAAGCTACCTAAATTGTTGCAATGAAGTATGTCTTTTCAATGGCATATACCAATGCAAAATCAACATCTACACACATTCCCTAGTTCAAAACTGAAGAGATAGTTCCTGTATTTTTTTTTTTTTTTTCACCTGGAATCATGTTTATCAATAAAATCTATTGTACTTTCTTTGGGTGCAAAATTTCCAGTGATACTGTGATTATTTGATGTAATTCCAAATATATTAAAAATGACAGATGCAAAAGATCCCAAGCAACAGTTCTTAGGGTATACTAAATATTCATTTGTTGGAAAGTTTACAGTGTAAGAACGGGCAATCAGGACACATACCGAATGGGTACAAGAGGCAAATAGGGAGGTAGGGAGATTTCTTTTAGAAAGAAGAAAGATCATTACATTTTATGTTGGAGGCTCATCAGAGGTAAAGAAGAAGCACTCGAGAACAAGGCGGGAGGGCAGGGAAAATACCCTGAGTTTTTTTGTCGCTTATCTTTAGGAGAGGCAGAAGGAATGGGATTCGTGTCTTAGGGTTATCTGCCTCTACAGGTTTACTTTTCCTCTCTTGTAGAACTGTGGGTTTCTTTGCGTGTCTAACCATTTAATATGAGACATATAGCTTGATCTATACATTTAGATAGATGTGGAGAGTCAGCATCCAAATTGTAATGATAGGTCAATAGTAAATATTTATATAAGGTTAATAATAATCAGAAAATACTTTCAGATAAAATAATTGTTTTATTTGTGTGAATTTAAATATTTTAACTTTCATTGGTAAAAAATGATCTGTAAGAAACTTTTTCTCCTAAAAACTAACATTTCCATCTTTTCCTTTCTGTCAAATTTTAAAACTTTGGGGTTGAAGGGTAAATCATGTGAAAGGGCAGGGGGTGAAGCAAATGAAAAAAAAAAAAAAAGATTAATTTTTCATCAGCAGGAGGAGCCAGTTCTCCCAGTTCACCCATCAGTCTTAATATCGATGTATCCTGTGGAATTATTAAGAACATGTGGCCAAAAGTGGGAGGAAGTGAAGCTACCCATCCTAGTTGCAGCTTGTATACAGACAAGACTAAACAGACTGTGAAACTGAATCTTGGGAAAAAGAAGTTCTGCTGTATATTTTAGCAATAAAGCCTGACAAATGATGATGTCTCCTCAAGATAAATGTCCCGAACAAAGTAGGAAAGCTATGAAGAAAACAGGCAAGGAAAAGGATGTGGAAAAAGTGTATCCTTTTAAAAGGAATCAAGACAAGGCCGTTAGATTGTTTTCTTTTTGGTTGTATGGTTTATAAGTATTACTGGATTAAACGGAGGTCCTCAAATGGAGTTTCCCAGGTATATTGTTGGATTTAACCAAATAAACAAAAGTTATCTCAAAAGGTAAACAGAATTCAGGCTAGCACATCATGGAAGTAAATGGCCCTCCATAGCTCTTAGGGTACTCCTGGTTTTGTGCTTCAGCTTAAGAATTTCTGGAAACCTAGTCCATACTTTCAGCCTGAGGCAAGAAGGAGCATTTCTGTTGAGTCCTTTGACCCTACAGATACTATAGGATACTTTTTTTTAACATGATTAAGTCAAAATAGTAGGAAAGTAATCACAAATTGGACATGTTAGTGAAAAATGTGAAGAATAAGTCTTTTAAAGCAGATGTCTGTGGAAACCTTTATGATCTAAAAATGGGCTATTTTTTCTCTTACAGATGCTGGTTCAACTTCTTATCTCTAAACTAGTGTTATTGTGAGAGGATTTACATTTCTCAAGATGCAGCTAAAGAAGATTTGAAGGAAAATAGTTGGAAGACACAGGAATAAGAGTTCAGTTAATTACAAATGACTCTCCAGGCAAATGTGAAAAAAATTCACTCTGTGTAGGACAACATATTCTTGCTGTTCAGAGGCTAAAATTGGGTCCTGTGAGAAAAGCTGTTTTGAAACACAGGACACAAACTGTCAGAATCCTTATTAAAGGAAAAGGTATTTCATATTATCTAGAGAAGCTTGGACTCACTTTGTTGTTTCACTGCATGTACACTCCTTTTACATCTTTAGATAGTTCTATAGAACTATATAAAATAGCGTGGTTTTTGTATACATTCTCTACTAAGTTTTCACCTTTTTTGCTGCAGGAATGTATGTTTCAGATATATATATATATAAATGAGAAAAACCTGTTATCACATTCTGTGATATAGGATGTGATATATGATATATAGATGATAGGATATAAAATATCAATATACTTGGTCAGATCATAGTTTAAAAAAAACCACTGTAGAATCTCTAAGTTAAATGACATTGGCTTTTAGGAAAAATGAATTATTTTGTTTCATTTTTTAGATTTTTTTTTTCTTTTAATAAAATCTGTTATATTTAGAGTTATCCTACTTTCAACAATTGTTTTCAACATCATTTACCTAAATCAAATTTCTGAGATTATACATAGTACACAAGTAATTTATTTGCCTTATCAGAGCTACTACAGATCTTGTAGTAGTTGAATTTACAGCTTAGCTTGACTAAGCAAGAAATAAGTAAACAAAGAATGTATTTTTCATATGGTAATACAATTGGAATATGCATGTTTTGTGGCCAATTATGTTATTTCCCAGGATTACATATTTGGCAGAAAATACAGAAGTCTAAAGCCAAAAACTGTCAGGGTTTATAATTGCTTTTCTGTGATATCACTAAAGCTAAGATTCATACTTATTGTTTCTGTCAGTTTCTTGATTGACACAAATAAGCAGGAGTATCAGCTGGGTATTTAGACTCTGGCTGAAGATCTGGCCCAATGTTTGAACAAAAATATGGACAAATTTAAAATCTTATTCCCTGTTGCAGTTTCAAGTAGTTCTAGTTTAAGTACATATATACAAATAGTAGATATTTTATACTTCTAGAAAACCACTACTATTGTGGAGAATCTAGAGAAAACAACCTAACCACATATACTGTATAAGACTTTATGAGAGCAGACATACTTTTTTTTTTTTCTTTTTTAGTTATGAAGGAATATCAAGATACCACCAGTAGAAACATCTTGTATCATGTCATGTCATTAACCCTGAATGTGGATAGCTATTTTGAATTAGTTCATACATATACATAGAAATATACCTTTCTCCCAGATATTATATATGCCTTTATGAGATCATGATTTTATGAGGAAAAAAATGCTTCAAAACTTACTGAAAATACATCTTATTTCATGTCACTCTTCAGTTGTGTTTCTCGCTCTACAATTCAGAATAGATATGCCTTTGGAAAAATCTGGTTTAGCTAGTTTAGACTTCATTTTAAAACAAATAATTCAAATAAAATAAACTTTATTTCTTAACTCAAAATATTTTGTGAGTTGTGATTCCCAGATGGTCACTTACCTTGCTAGGTAACAAGATTAACATGAAAGGTACCAAGGGACAACTAGTTCAGAATTACAAAGTCTCTACTGGTACAGTACAAGAAAAAAATAAGACACTTTTGGGGGGGGGTGGTGGAAGCACCTCAATTAATATCAAACCCAACAATAGGTCTAAATTTTAAAAACTGTAGTCCAAGAACCTAAATATATTATCACATTATGCCATAATCTGAATGATATTTATATGTTACGACTAAATTAGCATAAAATGTAAAGGTAAAACAAATTAAAATTTATGAGCAACAAGAATTATATTGATATGTTTTCTGTAACAGAAATAATTAAAAATGTTTTCCCCTTTTTGCAGTAGAAAGTAAAAAAAAATAATTTCCCAGGATACAGAAATTCTTGTTACAGCTAGTTCTCTTTAAACATGAAACACTCTACAAATATGTAATATCTTTTTTCTTCCAGTTAATGATGAAGTTATTTGAATTACAAGTAGGGACTTTTTGTTAGTGATATGTACACACAAAAGTGTATATGTAAATGAATAGGATTATGTGAGAGTGACAATACTGCCTCCCCTGACTGGATGGAACCTGTGATATTTTTACATATAAGATGAATTTGGTCAGAAGGTTATGCTGTGGGAAATAAAATATTTTGAGAGAAGTTGAGTGATAGGAGAATTAAAAAATCTGTAATATGCTTTAGCAGTAAGAAATAGTGGTTTTGTGTTTGCTTATGTTAAAAAAAAAAAAAAAAGTTGGAATACTGAATTTTGGTATTTCTGATACAATTCTTTTTCACAAAGTTGATTGCAAAGTTAATTCCTAGACCTTTGAATGAAATAAAAATTATTGTTTTATGCTTATAAATGTAGGTAGCCTTTAATAGCAGACTAATACAAATCTTTCATAAAAATGCAAGGAAGATGCATTTACTTCTATCATGGGATGAAAGGAAAAGATGTTTCTTGGAAAGTTAAAACCTGTTATACTGAATGTTAAACTAAATTTCTAGAGACTAGATAATAAGTGGAGTTCCAGAGCAAAGAGAGAGAGCAAGAAATGTATATTCATAATGACCCCCGTTGCCATTGTTCTCAAGTCAGAACCTCTTTGGAGCTTCTAGGTTTTTTGTTAAATAATTATTAAATTAATAGTAAAAAGAACACTGAGGTATTTGAGTTAACAACATAAAACGCAGTGTAGTTATACGAATTCTGCAAAGAAAAAAATCACATCTCATTAAAATACTTCTTTGAATATGTCAAAGTCACAGGTAAATCCAAGAACAAGGGAATATTCACTGAAAGGTAGAAACTTCCTACCTGATTAAACACTTCTTTTACACAATGACTAACTAAACTGTGGATCTCCTTAAGTGAAAACTGTTAAAGCCAAAAACTCAAAAAGACTTAAAAATGGGATTTTTACTTTTAAAAAATTTCTGGTCATAACATTTGGAATGGATTCTGAGACCTCTTAGTCCCTATCTGTTAAAAACTAGGAGGAAAAATAATGTGGGTATAATGATAAATATGATAGTAAGTAGTACTATGTAAGTGTATGTGATTAATTTGCCATTTAGAGGTTTTCATTTTTTGACTTTCTAATAAAACAGAAAGCAGATTGCAGGAAATATTTATGTACTTATCAATGAAAAACAGCTAGTTCTGGCTTTCTCTCTTTTCTCAAAGACAGGATCCATCCCTTTCAGGGAGCAGTGATGAGTGATGCAAGGGAAGGAAGCCCACGAGGCGAGAGCAGGGACATCTCCAGCAAGGGCACAGTCCCGTGGTGACTGAACAAGGTGAGAAGAGCAGGTTTGATGATGGTAACCAAGGTCAGACAAATCTGTGGTGATGAGGAAGTCTTAAGGTCAAGCCAGGATTTCAAGTCAACGTGGCCAGGCCAGGATCAACAAATTGCAAAGCCAGACACAGGCAGACCTGTACTGTTGCTCAGACAAGGGCCAAGGCAAAACACCTGAGCTTCTCTGCAGCTCCCCTAATGAGGCTTCTCACAGTTTTTTTCTCAGAACTCTTCCCAACAGCCAGATCCAAGGTTATACAGCTGCACTACATCAGATCCTTCCTCAACTACGGGCAGCCAAACCCCTGCAGCAAGACTACAGAATTTGGTGGTGCACTCATTGTATGGGCCTTTTTTTTTTTTTTTTTTTAAACTTAAATTGTTACAATTTTGTTTGTATTTAAGTAAGGCAACACTGCCTGCAAAGTTCCTCTTTAGGAGGTAATATAAATTTTACGAACATACTTTTTCTGTCTTATTTGGATGGTTGCTAATTCTTTTCTCTGTTAAGGACCATAGTTTAAGTTATTACATATTGTTTGCCTGTATATCTGTCTGACTACAATTTTAACATGCTGGAGTGCAGATATTGATTGGAGAGGGCACACTGAACTTACGTTTTCACATGAAAAAATATTAATGGTAATGGAGAAGGGTAGCTACTTAAAGTTGTTTAATGTTCTAGGCTTTCAGTTGGAGGCTTATCCAGAACAGACTTCTGCTGAAATGAGGGCTAAAAATTTCTTGTCATTAAAAACTATAAAATACTCTCTTCTTTTGTAATTGTTTCTTTTAGTAACCTTGAACCAAGTAGTAAGTAATCAGTAATGTACCAATTCATTATAATAAATGGCTGATAGGTATTAGTGTGATGTGTTTCCTGAGCCTAACATCACTCTTTTTCAGGCCACAGACTTCAGTTACTGAGCTTTGGATCCATGCCCTTTGTCACATCCATGTGTTGCTTTGTGCTAATCTATCATTGCCCTAACGATTTTATGTTACAGAGATCAGTTATTAACAATGACTAAATTTATGGTTTGGGTTTTATTTTTGTCTGCCTGTCATTTGTTGATACTTTTATGAATAAGAAAAATACACTGTGTTGGAAATTTTTTACCTTCAATCTCTTATAGAACTGCTGTGTCTTACTATTTAGGGTATTCACTTTTTTGGATGGAATGCCAGGTAGGATATGCAAAACCTTTGGTGCATCTGTTCCAGTCTGTCATAGTGTTCTGGCCTGTATTACAGAACTGAACCTACAAAAAAATTGTGATTTATCATCTGTTTCAAGTCTGAAGTGGGACAGCCAGAGACCTAAAGGGTGTTTAAAGACAACATAATACTTGTAATAGTAAATAATTTATCTGTACTAGTGAACTATAGGCTGGAGTGTTCATTCAGTTTGGATTTTTAGGCAGGTGGGCTAGTAGAGTGACTCCTGCAGCTAACTGAGTAGTGAAAGGAGCAGAGAGCTTTGCCAGACTGCTGGCAGCAGGCAAGCGGAGTATAAAAAGAGTAATCTTTGCAGAAAATGATTGCTTAAGCACACATTTGATATGTCATGAGTGTTATTTTTCAGAAGTAAAGCTAATATAAACTAGAGGTATTAGGAACCTTTGGGTCAAGTGTGTTCTTGGGTGCTCACAATGGCTTGTTGGCTCCCAGGCTTATGAAGCACTTCACACTGATTTATTTTATTGCATTTCCTGTTTGGATTTTTTTCCCAGTTGTTTCCTGAATTCTGTTTTCTCATTAACAGTTTGTAATGCACCTTGATGTGTGGCATATTCTTTCTCACATTGTTTTCTGCCAATATTTGTGTTTCTATTGTGTCTGACTATGTTAAGTCAGTGATTTTTAATTGTCAGCTTGACGCTCCAGCTGGCAAATGTGTTGAAATGGTTTGTTTGGATTTCAAGGTTTCAATTTTCAGCTCTTGTTTACCTTGCCACATATTCACAGCTTCCTTCCACTTCAGCTGCCAAGATTTCAGTGCATATCCTGGAAATAGTGCAGCCTGCTAGCTCAAAACATATCTTCCTGTGTCTTCTTGACCCCTATCCAATATCCAAAAAATCTTATTTCTTATGGTTTCCATTAGCTCAGTTAGTGCATAATCTTTTCTACTAGTCTTGGCTGCTTCTATATTTTTCCTCTCTCACCTCCACCACCATCTGGGAAAAGCAATGTGGAATAAGAAATGAATCTTTACCATGAAACATCTCAAAAATAACTACAGCCTTCGAAGATATAACAATTTTAAAGCTTAACCAAATAGTGATATATTTAGATTACTATATTTTAAACAAATGTAGAATGAAACTCTTTCAAGTACTCAAGTTTCTCTTCAAAAATCCTTTGTTCACATTACTAACCCTAGTCCTTGTTTTATAAAATGGGTAACTGCCCTTTGCTCACTACATTGCCATTTTCTTCACACTTTGTGTAGGTTTTGGACAGTCTTTATGGTCTGAACTCTTAACTGTAAAGGACACGGTATTGCTCTTTTAAGTAATCTCCACGACTGTCTATAAACTACTTCATATAAAGTTCTAATGTAGTTTCTGTGTTTGATCTACAATATTTCTTCTGATCATATTGAAATCTCATGTCTTAAATAATGAAGTGGTGCTGCTTCTTCCCTCTTAAATTCCACTAAATAAATGTGCTAGTTAATTGTTTAGAATTACCTTATTGCTTTAGCTCTTAAGAGATATTTTCACTCTTTTTGATTTAATTTACTTTTATACTGTAAAAATCTAAATATTGTATCAAGGAGGAAGGAAAGAAAAAAGACTTGGGAATAGAAATGCTAGACATGAGTCACCAGATGGTTATACAGAGTTATTAATTAAAAAAAAGCACTACATAAAAACAAAGGCTTTATTCTTCATCTAATTGATACTGAAGACAAAAGAAAATAATTACTTTTAGATATTCAAGGAGAAATACTTATTGAACAGTCTCAAAACTAGCATAGAGGCTTGGCAAGCTCAAGTATGTTACCTACTCAGATTAACTGTATTGAATCAACATATTGATAGTTCTAGCAGACTAAATGAAGAAAGTTCAAGTGACCCTTAGCTATGCATTAGAAGCATGAAATCTCTGGTAAAAAAAGTTTGAAATGGCTTGAAATACAATCAACATAATTTTAGATATTGACGCTAAATCTTAATTAAGGGCAAGAAAGGATGCTAAGAAATTTGAGTGAATAATTGAATGATTTATGTTAATTCTGATAATCTGAATTTTTGATCCATGCCATGCTGTTTGGATTTAATGGGGCTAAAATCTAGAGATGGAGAAGAAACAGGCGAGAAGGCAGGGAAGAAGGAACTGAAGAAACAGATGAGAGAGAGTAAGCAAAACATATTTTTAAAATGTATTAAATCATATTTACATGAATAAATTAAAGATTGCAAAGGAATGTCTCTGAGCACTAGAAGTCACTTTGGTATAGTTAACTAGTTAACACACTCCCTAGCACTGTTTTTGCTTACACTGAATTGGGTTCTGCAAAACAATTTCCAAGCATAGTTAGAAAATTAGAACAGCTCAGGAACATTTACTTACCAGAAGGTAATAGAGATATGAACCAATCCATGTCACTTGGCTTTGCTGTCACAGATCTGTCTTGAGCAGGTGTCATAGTTTAACCCAGCTGTCAACTAAGCACCACACACCCACTTGCTCACTTACTCCCACCATAGTGGGATGGGGGAAGGAATCAGAAGGGTAAAAGTGACTCGTGGGATGAGATAAAGATAGTTTTATAGGTAAAGCAAAAGCCATGTGTACAAGCAAAGCTAAACAAGGAATTAATTCACAACTTCCCATCAGCAGGCAGGTGTTCAGCCATCTCCAGGAAGGCAGGGCTCCATCACACCTCACAGTTACTTGGGAAGACTAATGCCATCACACAGAACATCACTCCATTCCTTCCTTTTCCCCCAGCATGATGTCACATGGTATGGAATATCCCTTTGGCCAGTTGGGGTCAGCTGTCCCAGCTGTGTCTCCTCCCAATTTCTTGTACACCCCCAGCCCACTCACTGGTGAGATGTGAGAAGCAGCAAAGATCTTGAGTCTGTGTAAGTGCTGCTCACCGGTAACTAAAACATCCCTGAATTATCAACACTGTTTCCAGCATAAATCTAAAACATAGCCCCATACTAGCTGCAATGAAGAAAATTAACTCTACTCCAGACAAAATCAGCACACCAAGTCTTAATTTTCTAGTAAGTCATAACTACACTACGAAGATGGAGCAGGGAGGATCTAGGAGTTAATATCTTCTGTCCAAAAGTAAGTCTGAGTATGGGAAAATTTCTAAAGACAAGTAACTGATCTTTAAAAAGAAAAAAAAAAAAGAAAAAAAGCAGGTCAAGAGGAAATCAATCTTATAAGGTGTCTCGTAAGGTACAGATAGTTTGGAAACAGTACAAAGCTGTGAAAAAAAAAAAAAAAACCTTCTTCAAATAGAATAAAATTTTTGTCCTTGGGTTCTGCTACCATGAAATACTTTGAAGTTCAGTATATGGTGTGGTAATACATATCTAAAATGTAATTTTTTTTTTTTATGTCATCTTGGAACCTAAAGTGTTAGGACTTGTCAGGTGAAGCTAATTTCACTGTGAAGAAGTTAAGCAAGATTACAAAATACTGTTCTGATCGGTAGATAAATTAGAAAAGGGAATGATGTATCAAAAATCAGTGGATAATAGAAAAAATATAGAGGGTCTCTTTAGAAAGAAAGGATTTACTCATGATGAGGAAAGAATGAGACCTCCATTCTTAACTACATGAGACTGAACCACAGTGGTTGATAGAGAGTTAATGTTACTAATGCTGTTACAAAATGTGACTTCTTTGTGTGCATGTAAACTAATTTGTTTATGGCATGTGAATTTTAATTGGGGATGATAAACTAGCTGTTTATAGAATTTTGGAGTCTTTTGTTTTCTGTTAATGCTTAATTTAAACACATCAATAAAATGGAGACTTGTGTTTATGATTTTGCATATTAGTTGTTGAACGAAGCATATGTGATCAGCATGCCTATACCAAGCAAAATTGATAGAGGGAAAAAATGCTTTTTACATTCACTGGCATTCAAAGGCAGAAAATTACTTTATCCTGTAATACTTCAGACATTAAGGTAAAATGGTTGACATGATGAATAGCATCCATGCAAGCATTGCATGCTGTACTTTGTAACTGTTATAAACAGTCTATTAATCTCTTTCATTAAATGCAGGGGTATCAGAAATTTAAAACTGGCCTGCCACAGGCTTATCAGCCATCTGGTGTCTAAGGTTATTTCTAGTGCTGTGGTGGGTTGACCCTGGCCAGTAACAGAGCCCCAAACCAGCTGCTTGCTCACCACCTCCCCCTACATGATGGTGAAGAGAATTTGAAGGGCAAAAGCAAGAAAATTTGTGGGTCAGGATAAAGATAATTTAATAAATGAAGCAAAGAAGCATGTGCAAGTAAACCAAAATAAGGAGTTCATTCACTGCAGGAAGATGTTTAGCCATTTCCAGGGAAGCAGGGCTTCATCACATAAGTTAGTTACTTGGAAAGACAAACATAACCATGAGCTTTTCCCTTTCCTCCTCCTCCTCTCTCTGAACTTTTATTGCTGATCATGACATTGTATGGTATGGGATATCCTCTTGACCTTTTTGTGTCTCCTCCCAACTTTTTGCACACACCCAATCCACTTGCTGGGAGGGGCAGAATGGGGAAAAAAGTGGCCTTGAAGCAATGCTAGCACTGTTCAGCAATTACTAAAACATGGGTGTGTTATCAACACTGTTTCAGTCACAGATCCTAACCACAGTACCATACAGGTTACTACAAAGAAAATTAACTCCATCCTGGCCAGAACCAATACAATTTCCACCTCTTATTCCATACATGTCATGCTCAGGTGATACACTATCCAGTACATCTTTATTAACCACCATATTCCCATTATTGTCCTTCGACATATACACAGGTATTCTTCCCTTAGTCTATATGCCACTCTTGTAATTGTATACCACAGCCCATAGTTGTATATCATAGACATGTGTAGATCATTTTTGGACATGAGGCTACACACATGCCTGTTCAACAACAATTCTGTATTCCATATTATGCAGAATAATTCCACCTCCAATTTATTTAATCCAGGTTTGTAAGGACCTTCCTTTAATCCATCCTAATTTCTCTTGTACTGTCTGTATTTTTTTTTTTTTTTTTTTTTTTTTTTTTTTGGTTTGGTTTTGTTTTGTTTTGTTTTGGTTTTTTTTTTTTGGCTGTTTCTGAAGGATTTATTTCACTAGTACTTACTATTTAATCTCCTCTAAACTGTAGACTTATCTACTTTATCCACTCTAGGACTGAAAGCTCAGAGTAGAAATGAGATGTGACTGAATATCAGGTGCCTGAGTACACCAACTACACTGTCTCAGGGCTGAGCTTGAACACAAACTGCTTGTGCTCAGGATCAGCCCTGACACAGTACATCTTGGCAAGCTTACATCAGTCTTCTCTAAAAACAGCAAATTGTGAAAAACTAAGGCTTCTCTTCCTTGCTTCAGGAGTTGCATTGAAACTTGGGCCCTGGGTCTTGGCCCTGGTTTGAGCTACACTGCAGGTATGCCTGTTCCTGGCTTTGCCTTGCTGACTTGTCTTCTTGGTTTAACCCTGGATCTGCTCAGCTATTCCTGCTTGGATACTGTGGGACTGTACCTTTTGCTAGTGAAGCTAACGCTTTTTTTGCCTTGCTGTCACAAGCTGGATCTTGGTCCCCAGCTTGTCTTCCTAAACAGGAGCAAACCACTCTTGCCATTTCCCAAAAAAGAGGGCCATGAGCCGTATTTCCACAATATATTACAACAATAAAAGCATATAGAATATAATCTCAAACTTACTTAAACAAAGAATTTGATAGTCTTTTCTGATATATAGATAGGGTTTCTTCTCATTTTTTCCAGAATTAGTATAGTTATTCACAGAGGCACACACAATCAAGTTCAGACAGGTGTTAAATTTAACAAGATTTATTTTTATCAAAATCATTTTGAACTACAACAACATTATCAAACCACAGATTCAGCAATGCAAGAGGGGTTAATTACTGCAAAACTGACTTAAGAATTCTTAAACTTTGGAATGATAACCCAAAGTATGCATATCACTCACGTAGAAGATTAGGGCTCTCATCCTGAGAAGTTTCCTTAGGAGGCATCTCAAACCAAGGGGAGGGTCCCCGACTGCAGACCCACTGCTCTGAGGAGGACTGGCTCAATTTGACCTCTGGTGGGACTCCACTTATACCCTAGCTGAATCTGATGTGTGGTCATGTATGGTCAGTGGTCTAGAAAATTCTCTTGACCGAGGTATCTCGTTGGCAAAGGGCCTTGCCTTTTGATGGAGGTGTGCACGTGATAGTCATCACCAAGTGAAGTGTATATGTGATCACAGTCACCACAGGGGCTGAGCAGCTTGACCTCCAGGCTGCAGCTTCTAGTTTTAACCCTTTACTTTCAGTGGTCAAGAAATTTTGGTCTTTGTCAGAGTGGGTGCACCTGCCACAAGTTTCACACTGAAATGATTCCATTTTTCCATAGGTCAGGCAACCCAGGTTTAAAATCAGCTTTCATCCCAAGACACTTAGCAAGTTCCAGTATAATGACCTGATGCTCTTATTTCATTCTGACATCCTCCATTTGCTTTTCCTTTTTCTCTTTATGATAAATTGTTTCAGGAGCTTGTATCTTCCCATAAATATGTAGAGCTCCTACCAGGTTTAGGCCTCTTAGATAATAAAACAAGTTGTTACTGTGAAGGAAAACAAAACTCAACTAAATTATGTGCCTTGTAAATCAACAGTGAAGGGCTATAAGGGGAATTTGCTTCTTCCTAATCACAGTTAGTTGAGTTTATACCCTGAAGTATGATAATTCATTGTACTTATGCTATTAATATTAAAAAATCTGAAATCAGATGTTCATCACACAACAAAAAGATTTATAAGATTTACATGAAGTAAAACTTTATTCATATACAATGAAAATCTCATAAAGATGAATTCAGATGTGATTTTTTTTCCCCCTATCTTCTGATAAGGTAGTCTTACGTAGTTCATCACCACGGAAGAGGAATGACAGGGAGCCAGTGGCAAATGTGCCAATTTTCTTAGGGAATACAGTAGCATGGTAATAGGCAATAGATTAAACCAGAAAAGGACAACAACTAGTGTGTTGTGATTGAACTACTTATAGACAATAAAAGATATTAAAGCTTTATTCAACTTCAGTGAAATTCTAACAGTGAACTTGTTTGAAACAATGGGAGGGCAGACTGGTGGAGGGAGATGTAATTTATAGCATCCTGTGAAGCCAAAGATGGATTTGGTGCATTTAAATATGGTTAGGGCTTGAATCTGGACTTCAGATTTGCAGTAATTTCAGATGTGCAATGTGAAACAGTAATAATCTGGTTTGCAAAACTTTTATAACATACAATGGTTTGAGATAAGGCAGTTAAATCATAAATGTCTATTATTTATTGACGTAATTTCAGCTATTGACAGGACAAATGCCAGGAGTGAGAAGGTGTCTCAGACAACTGGAATAGATTACGAAAAAGGAATATAGTTTTCTATGTCTTTTTGAGGGGGCAGAGTAAGAAAAATTTTTACTAGTTATCTGTTCATAGGCTAGTTATTATCATGAAAGGATGATATAGAAAACATGGTAAAGCATATCTAAAAGGAATTGAAAGGTTGAGCACTCACCTAAAAATTATATTTTTATAAGAAGTACAAAGTCTTTAAAAAGCATGTAAAAAATTGTAAGTTAATATTTTAACATAAATAAATGAAGATCAAGTTCAGTAGTGTGTACAACTGAAAACAGAAACACTAAAGTTATTTTCACCACAGCGAAACCTTAGTCCAGGGCAGTACCAAAGTTTAACAATAGGCTTTATTCACTGTATACAGTCAGAAATTTAAGACTTTTATACTTTATATTTTAGATGATGTAACAGATCCCTAATATCAACTTAAAACAAATAAAATAATGATGTATTGCCACTTCTTATGAAGGCACCTGGAAATATTATCTAACTTCATATATGGCCAGATCACTGCTGAGGTGTTGTCTCTCTCATTGTGTTGTGTTTTTTCTAAAAAAAAAAAATAATTTAATTTTTATATTATCAAATGTAAAATTCTCATTACTTTGGAATCCACTTGGATGCTGTTTATTTCAAAGAAATAAATGGAAAAATAAACTAATAGGGATGCTTTTGCACAAAGACATAGATTCTGGTCTTTAAACAAATAACAGCAAATACCCAGTGCTATCCTTGGTATGAGACAAAAAGATCTTTTTCAAACATATGACTTACAATATCAGCACTTAAATCCCCCAATCAAGCATGAGAGAATTAAACAGTTTTTTCCTATTGTTGTTTCCATGCTTCTCTGGAGAACATATGAGAAAAAAACAAAATACTTTGGTACTGCTCAGAGCTGTATCTTCTTCTGCTCTGTAATTTAACATATTTGACTTCCAACAGAAAAATCATAAGAGGAGAGATGTATGTTCCAACATTTTATTTTTGCCAGAAATCTGCTGACACTTCTCCAACAGCCTGGTATTGTCGTATACCCTGAAATCTGTGGCAAGCTTATTGAAAAGTGAAATGTGGGGTTATTTACATATGCCTAGGCTGCATTATTCTACCACCACTGCTCTGTCACATACGAAGTTTGAGATTTTTTAAAAATAAATAATTATTATGGAATTTTTGTCCCCCATTTCAGGTACAGGCATTCCAGATACTGGTAGGTTATATGTTTTCATATTTTTATCCACAAGTATGGCTGCTATATTTTTCAAATTAGAGTCTAATACTGCAAACTGAGCTCACAGGCTGTTAGGTAAATTTTGATGATTACTTCTGTGGAGCAATGCCTCTGAGGTGAGCCAATACAATTTGTGTTTCTGTCATTTTGGATCTTTTGTCCTAAGGTAATACCAGAGTCTTCATCCTGTATGTTAGAAAACAAGACTCTCAAATAATCCTTGGAAAACTCATGGAAGATTCCTACTAATAAATATTAGATCTGTAGTTAAAACCAAAAATATTACCCCATGATTGTGCCATGCATACACAGAAATGTCTAATTCTTACAATTCTTTTTCTTCTAGCTACAGAACTTGATCCTTTTTAGGGATTAGTGACCTCATCCCAGTTCTGGTAGAACTGATGTTTAAAATGTTCATTTTTGATAGCAAGGAAATCAAAGTTTATATGAAATAATAATGGATTAATTTACTGATGCATAGAAGTGTGGCAATAAGATACATTTATGTGAGATTTTGAATTCCTGAGCACAGTTTTATTGTGAATATATGTACTCTTGCCTGAGGGCAATGTCTTATGATGCATTAGTGAGTTGTCAACTGTAATAAACAACTGTTGATTAGAGTTTGCAGTGCTACAGGCTGGATTATCTACCTTCATTGCCTTCTGATTATAGGTTCAACTGCCTGAAGCTTTGAGCTTTTTGTTGTTTATTTTGTTGTGAACTCAACAGCCAGAGTCTTAGACTATTCACCTGGTAGAGGGGCTTTACAAAAGGTTAGAAGCTGTCATGTATAGAAAGCCTATCATCATTTCAGGTAAGAGTGATAATAGTACATAAAAGAGACTCAGAAGAGGGACTTTGACAACTCTGCAACACTTTCAAACCTCTTCTTAAGCCTGCCTTCAATTATCTGAGAGTTTCTCCAACTAAAGAAAAATCTTACCTTTAAATGTTGTTTGTTGTTTGTCTACTACATTGTCCCTAAATAAGCCTTAATTAGCTTGGCTTCATTCCAGCTTATTTTAGGCCTCTAACCAAAGTGGATTATCTATAGAATATATTTAACTAAAGCTCGTTTTATTCTCAGTAGAGACAGGCACCTGAATCATCCTTTCTTTATCAATTGTAAAGGAAATTGAGAGTAACTCCTGAATTAGAGAACTCCATTTGCTGACTGAGATAGCAGGGATTAATTTGGGCCCTAGAGTGCCAATGGCTTAGGTGGAGGTCTGGGAGAATACAATTATATTTGTCTTAGCAAACATGAAAGTACAATAGGAGCAGATCTGTAGAGTGAAAGTGTTGAATATGCCTGAATCCACTGAGAGGATTTTGTTTTGGAGTCTTGCCTGGTCTCCTACTCAGACACCTGTTAGCTGTTGGAGTACTGGAGACCATCTTCCAGGTTACTTCGTGCTGAAGGGAATACAGTTTGCACTTCTACATCACTGACTGCTGCAGTGTAAATACAGACAGACTGAAGCTCCTTTTACTGTGATTTATTACAGTACTAGGAGTGTCCTTCGCATTTTGTCTGTTGAAATCAAGTTCACAGCAGTTGATTTTCTTAGTCACATTCACAGAGAGCTAACTGGAGGACAGAGATAATGTGTCAACATTACAATTACTCTATATGTTGCTTTTGCATGACTTTTACTTCTGCCAGGATGAAAGATGCTTTGAACACATCAGAGGTGCGCTTTAAGGCATATTGTAAGGCACTGAAATTCAAGGCAAACTTCCAGTAAAAAACCAAACTTCCCTCACCCAAACCAACAAACCAACAAAAAAATCCACCAGAAATCAACATCTTGAACACTAAATTTTTAATGTAGATGTATCCAGAGAAGACTGTATGATACAAACTCATGTGCAGAAAGTAGGAATGATCAAGAGATCCACTTTCCACTTTAAAATTTTAGGAGTGATTTAAGTTTAAAGAGTAAGGTACATAGTTTTAAATGAGCAAGAAAAGTTGTCAGAAGGATTCCGGGGCAGCTTTTTGGAAGCATACAGCAAACAGAAGAATAAAAGTGTCAGAAAAAAACGTCTGAAACTGAAAGAGTGACTTGAGATGGAAATGAATCAGACCTTTTGTGCTTGAAGCATGTGGTATCATGAAACAACAAACTGAGTTTAGAATTGGGCCAATGTTTCTGCAGAACTATAATATTTTTGATCACATGAAAGCATACTGACAAGCTTATACTTACAGATACTTTATAAAATGTGGCTCAGATAAACAAAACAGAATAAATATCTTCCCTTGAATCATCTGTAGCATATCAAGTCAAGCTTACTGGGTCTTAAATTTATTGTACAAATACAGGTCCATGTTGTCAGTACATTTTTGGAGCTGTAAAACAGGTTAATACAATTCAGTTTAAAAAACCAAACTGACAGGAAAATATTTTGAGTTGGAGCCGGCAGCTTGTTATAACTGCTAGTAATTAGGTTTAGTTGCCTGGGCCACCTTCTTATTTGACTTTGTAAATTTTCATTTGAACACCAACTGTTACAAAGCATATGGACTGCCGTGGTAATCCCATATGCCGGATGATAGCTGGCAGCTATTTGTGCAGGATTCAGACAATGATGATAATACAGAATGTTTTAAACTGTACATCTAGTTTAATAATCATGCCTGAAATTTTAAAAGGCAATAGTAGTCAATTTACTGCCTTTAATCCTTCCAGTCTTTCTTAGGCTTTTAACTTAAAAAATGGGTTTTCATACACAATCCAGGTCTTAACAGAGAATTCTTAGTACTATGGACAAATGTATATATATTATAATTAATTGAACATTATTACAACATCCATCTTTATTTGTTTGAATAGTACCACTTTATTATTTATAATTCTCACTTTTTGTATTGTAATACAGATTATTTTGGACAAGTTACAAATGTCTTATCCAACATATACAGAAGAGCAATAAATTGCCTGGTGAAGCATGTTGACCACGAGGGAAAACTATTTCTGAGAAACAAGTGATCTCAGAGGTTCAACATGTCCATGGCCAAGGAAGATAAACTGTACAATTACTTTTATGTTAAATATTTCCTTGTTAATTCCAGAAGAGGTAGTTTCTTTTTGAAACACAATCCAGTACCATGCAGACTTGTTAGCTTGGCTCTTAGAAAAAAAATCCATCAGCAATAGCCCAAAATCTTAGCTGTAGTTATGAATATTTTAGCCTGCGTTGATTTTCAATTTAACCTTCAACTCATAGCCCAATAAATTCACATCTGCCTACATAAATTAAGCGTTGTATTTCATCAGACATGGTGATGCAAGAAACGGAAATCAGTATTGACACAGAAAAGGTTACCAATACCTTTTTAATGTTATGTTGATATAATCTTGTTGGTAGCAATAAGAATATTAAGCGGCACTTTTGATCACTTTAAGATTTGTGATACATCACAGATAAGAAGATATTTACTTATATTTTGAGTAAATTAGAGTATTATTTGAGTAATTATTCTAATTAAATTAAATGCCTGATGATTCTACATTTTCCACGAAAGGACAAGCTTCAAAACCAAAATCATAGACATAATCACAAAATATCCATAAACCCAGCACATTTATATTGCCTTTCTTTGTATTCTTCTCTTTTATTCTGTGATTTAGTAAATGTATATACACCAAAGCTGCAAATACACAGAAAATTATAGATTGTAAAGTAAGAAATTAATTGGTCAGAACCTGAAGTACCTTTCAAAGAATAGGATATTTCCAAATTGCCCAGTGTACTAATGAGAAGCGGATCACTTTAATTCAGAAAGCAAAACTGAATATTTATCTTTTCTACCAAGATAACTTGTATTTACAAAAAAGCCCCAACCACAAACAAACCAACCAAAAAACCCCCACCAAACCAAAACCAAAACCAAAACTATTTACCAGGAAAAAAAAAGGAATTTGCCAAATAGTTTTTGTTGCATTTATGGTGATGAATTAATTTGGTAAGAGATTAATCCCCTTACGTTCTAGCCGGTCCTCAGAGACCAGAGGGGCTAGGAACAACTGGACTTATCTCTTAGTAGGTTTGTCAATTCGAGCCATAACTATAGGTCTGCACGAACAGCCCATATGCTGTAGCTCTGATTGCATACAGAAGAAGCTGTCAGATTCACGCACAGTATGGGACCGTAACTATAGGTCTGACACCAGATGCCCAAACAGCCCGTATGCTGTAGGTCTGATTGCATTCAAGAGAAGCAGACAGATTCATGGATAGTACTGTTTATTTTTATGCAACATCCACCGATTCTTTAAGATTGCCTACAATAAATGCACAAACTTCAGGTTGGCTATATGGTACTACACAAAAGAAAAACTATTGCAATCACACACACTTAGTTCCCGGGTAATCACTAGGTGTAGCTGAAGGAGTCTTACCAAAAAGTGTCCCTTCGGGGGCGGGTGGCGAGAGCACAAACCCATCAATCTGTCCCTCCGCTTTCATGTTGGATTATTGTCTCTCTGAGTTAGATACAAACTCGGGGTAGTATTTATCTTAGTATGCATGTGTGGGACTGTAGTCAAGCCATTATTTTTGGAGTAACAACACAGCAAATTCCTTGGTGTGAGGGGAACAGCTGTTTGGGGGAAAAAGAGGGAGGATGAGAAATAAGGATGGCTGGCTACTGCAAAAATCATCCCTTGAAAGAAAGGGGTAGAGCAGGAGATAAATCTGACCTTGAGAAAGCAAAAGAATGGGACCATGAGGCCTACACCTTGCTTTTTATTCCTCATTGGTGCCACAACAAACACAAATCACTGGACCTCCATCCCATCCTGTGTTTATTCTGGGCACCCTGTGTCAAGGAAATATGTTTCACAGAATTCTCGCTGTTTTGTTTTCTCACGCTTCCAACACCTAACAGTTTTTCAAGTCATAAAATAAGCTGTTAAGTGTTCTTACATCTTTATCTTCTTTTGTGAAAACATCCAAAACCTTCCATTCAAATTTGAAAATAAAGGATATTTGTATAGAAATCCTTGCAGAGACTTCTTTCACCAGAATTCTAGAGAATGGTTAAAAAAGTATGCTACAGAAAAAATTTCTGTTTAATATGGGATTTATATATTCTCTTCAGATCTTATTGTTCAAAAATATTGATAATTATAATGTTCTTTTGAGACATGACTTCTTACATACTGTATTTAAATAGAATGTCTGTACACTGTGACTTCATAACTTCAGTGATATGTAACTGCTAACATAGACTGCTCACATGATTTGCTAATCATCATCTGAAGTAATTTGATCATTGGTGTTTTTACTGATGCCAGTGTAAGCTAGGATTCACTACTGGTGCTGGGAGTTAGATATGTTTGGTCTTTCCACAATAGATCAGTCTGGTAGATACATCAGTTAAAATGCTACAGAAGGAAATGCTAAAATCAGATTGTCCATTAAATAGTTATATATAATTCTTGGGTTTTTATAAGGACTTTTTTTCTTTGTGTTTTTTGTTTTTTTCCCTTCTTCTTGCTGTTTTTAAAGTTTTGGTAACACTTTAGATATGGAAAGGGAGTAACACACTTTAGATCTGGAAAGGGAGTAACACACAGTTATGGAAAGATGTCCTGGTACTGGCTTAAGAAAGAAAAAAATTATACATTGTCTTTCAACTGCATTTTTCAGTAACAATGTTCAATGCCTAACTAACTGAACATCTTTTTAATAAAGAATTGCTCTACAGAGTACAAAACTAAAGCAGAAGGCACTGAAACACACTAATAACTAAACAATTTCCCTTTCCCTACCCCACCTATTTCCCTTTGACTGATTATTCTCTTTATACTTCATTTCTTGGTAAACTATGAGGTAGTCATCATCTTCAGAGGTCATTAACATAATCTAAACTAGGAAAGCAGAGAAAAATCCTTCTCTGTTCTCCACTGTCCAATAAAAATGAGGTCAGACAGTTCTTAGATCCAAAAGTACACCAATGTAGCAGGCAATGAGCAGGTTTTTAGAAATCATAAGCTACTGAATAAACACTGCCTCAACCATACATGACAGTTTTAATTCTAACTCTGATTTCAACATTCTTAAGTTAATAAGAAAATTGAAATATTAATTCAAAGGACAACTCCATTCATATATTCCCTTAATGATGCAAAGAGAATGTTCTGGGTTTGCAGACAGATGTTTACAACTTGTCAGTTATGTTTTGGTATTGATCAATCCAAATATGAACTGAGTTTGGAAAGTTTAACTCAGAATAAAATTGATCCTTTCATTATAATCACATTAAGCTTTCTTTTTTATAGATATGTCTCTCTCCTATAGAACAATAAAACAGTATAAATAAATTATTAGATTGCATACTAAAAGGATAATGTGAAGGAAAAACAACAGGGGACATTAGCAGAGATTGCTGGTCCTCTAAAACACAAATATTGATTGAAAAGAATGGCCACCTGTCCTGGTTTTGGCTAGGATAGAGTTAACCTTCCTTGAGCTGAGAGGAAGCACAGGTGAAGGGCTGGGTCCCGAGATCAATCATTGGAGTATTCCATGTCCTGTGTCGTCATGCTCAATATATAGGCAGAGAGTGCTCTCTCACGGGTGTCTTTGGTTTTGGTTTCCGGGTTGGCATTTTGGGACTTTTTTCCCCTGGTGCTTTTGGATCGCTGCTGGGGACGGGCTCCATACCAGCCACCACTTGGTGAGTTACTGCTGCATTTTAACCATTTTGAATTTACTATTGTTTCTGTTGTTTTTGTTACTATTTGTAAATATCTTTTTTTTATTCAACCTACAAGTTTCTTCTTTTGCCCTTCCCCTATTTCACTGAGGAGGTGGTGGTGGGAGGGGGAAGTAAATGACTGGGTATGTGGCAATTTGCTCCCGGCTGAGTACAAACCACAGTATCACCTAAGCCAAACTTGTGACATCCCCAAATTTCACTACTAACCATTGTGAGCTTGCAAATTCCAGAATTATTTCCTTACAATTAAGTGTATATTTTTTTTTTTTTCTCTTATAACTTTACAGACATCTCAGAACAAGGACTGTTCTTTAAGAGATTTACACGTTGAAATGGAGTTGTGAACAATGAGAAAAGTAGGGAAGGTGGGATGAATTCCCAGAGACCAGTGGCAGGGATGGAGTTGCATCCCTTTGTTCAAGCTGTACAATGGCTTGACCCACAGCACTATGAAGGAACTCTGCCAGCAATGAAAGGAAGGAGAACATGCCCCCAGCTTGAGACATCTGAGAAGCACAGATAGGAGCAACCAAATCCTGTGTAACATTGTATCTTAATCTCCAGATTTTATGAATCTGGGAAATAACAGCATACTCTCAGGGATCTTGGCTATACATATGTTAGTAAATTAAATAATGTCGAGTCATGGGCAAGGATATTGGAATTCGAAATTGTGTATATTTTAAATGTTAGAATGATGACTAGCACAGCTGTGGTCCAGGACAGCTAATATTCTTCCACGTGCAGGAGACAGGCATGGGGCAGGAGTCCTTCCATACCAATAGTTTTCATGTGGACACTCTCACTGATGCTAAAGCATTTTAAGAGTATAGCTACAGTCAGTCTGTACCAGCTGTGTTTATGGCTAGAGAACAGGCCTTGGAAGGGTTAAGGTTAATAACCTAGATGTGTCCAGAGATTTCCTGTGAGAACATCTATGGAGCAGGAGGTGAGACAGTGAAAAAACAAGGTACTGCAAGTTCCTCTCGCCCCTCATGTCTATTGCTGCCTCTGCATCGAGTTCGCTTTGTTCTTTCTTGATAACAAAAGCTCCATGTTACCTTTATACCAATGCTTATACATCTGTGACAGGAAGCTTTAAAATAAATTAGTAGAGATAGAGTAGAACAGATTAGTCTTATTGCTTAATGTGTACTGGTTATGATCTTGATAATTTTATTTTCTTAAAATAAGTGGTGTCATAATGGTGCATGTAGTAGCAAGTATTACCAAAGTTATACCTGCTGATACCCATCATAATAAGGGAATAAACTATTTCTAGCCCACCTGTATATCTTCAGTTCATACAATCTATTTTCTGGACTATTAAAAAAAAAGACTGATTGATTTGGATCAGGATAAGTCATAGGTTTCAAGTTTGATAGATTCTACCATAAACAATTTTTATTAAATGTCACATGAGGAGTTATTGCTTTGTATCTAATGGGTATGGCTGCATTATGCCTTGCAGGAGTGTATCGGATCACTGAGAAACACTGGATAGGATGTTGTTGCCATGGATGGCACATTTTCTATGAAACTAAACCTAGCCCTAATTGAAGAGTTCTTGAGCCTCATTCTGTGAGCTCTTTGCAGTTTGAGCAGGTCTGTAACACTGCAGGGGGAAGGATAGTTGTTCTTTGGGGGAGTGATTAATGGGAAAATAGCAGAATTCAGATATCAAAATGAGAACTGTTAAAGTAAATGTAACACTTTATAATGTTCTGTGTGGTAATAAGACAAGATAGCACAAATGAGACTTCTGACTAACAAGAAGAATATTGAGTGACCTTTTAATGGAACTGTAGCATACTCCTTTAGTACATAGACCATCCTGAAAGACAGGAAGGTGGCCGATGTAACACCAGTATTTAAATAAAAGTCTAAGGGCAGTCTAAATTACAGCTTTGTTAGTTTAACTGAAGTTATAGAAGGAGTAACAAAAATTATTTTAAAGATTCAATGGGTGGACATTTTGAAAACTATACCTTGATAAAACAAAGCTAAGATATTTTCGTAACTGAGAAGTTATTTCTCTCTAATGCACACTGCTGTTAAGACAGAAAAAGGGCAAAAATACACTTTGTAAACTAGTCAGTATTATAAAGAGGCATTTGGCAACATTTCCACATCCAAGCTTTAACCTGTCAGATGCACAGTTCTTGATATGCAGAACATAAAGGAGGTTTAATAATGCTTTGAATGAGGGCTTCTCAGTTGAGAAATAAGGATAACAAATAGTAGTTGTAAATGGATTTGCTTTAAACTTGAAATAAATTACCAGAGACATAAGGTGTACCTTTTAAAAAACAAAACAAAACAAAAACAAAACACCAAAGCACAGTATTAAAAATTAAAATGGTGAGAAGTTTCTAGTTGTGCAACAAATATTAAATGTCACCTGATTCCAAGTCATATTCATTTTAAGTATGGCAATTTTAAGTATGGTAAATTTAGCATCACTTTTTTATTTAACCAACAGAAAATGTGATCTGGTGCATGGAAATATATAGCTCCTCCAGGAAGTGATAATCACACTGCAGAAACATGTTAATGGATTGTAAATGTTAAAGTATTTATAGCTGATACCCAGATAAGAACTGCACTGTTTGTGAAACACAACAGGTACCCTAAGCTACACACATTGTGAGGCGAAACAACTTGTTATTTTATGATCAATCTTTCAACAAATTAAAACCAAGAATATTCCAAAGTTGTTTTTATAGAGCAGCACCAGGTGTGACACATACATTTCTTTAAAATGGTTTTAGAAAAAACTGACTGCTGTGGCATTTAACTCGAAGAACATCTGAGAACTTGAGGTGATCAAATACCTGGGAACATATGTATTATTGTTTATTAATTCAAATTAATCATAAAGCCAAAAGGCGTTAGGAAATGAGAGAAACTGATATTTGTACTCAGAACTACTTTGAAAAATATTTCACTTTACAAAATTGTGTTTCAGCCAATGGAATCTTTAACTTTTCATTATAGCATAGAACAGATTCTTCAGCATGCCAGAGAGGAAAACAAAATTCCAGATTATAATTCCTTCAGTAAAATAAGAACAGCTAAGTAAATTCCACCTGAACTTTATCCATTTTAGTGGTAGATCTCTTCAAGTAATTTGTAATGGCTATACATATTTTTGTGTCACTGACTGCCAACAATGAATACAGCAGCTGAACTTGATAAATTCAGTGTTCTAGTCTGTATACTTACCAGAAGTATAGAATCATAGAATAACAGAATAATTTGGATTAGAAGGGAGATTAAATATCATCTAGTTCCATCCTCCTGATGTATACAGACACCTTCCACTAGATCAAGTCGCTCAAAGCCCTGTCCAACCTGGCTTTGAAAACTTCAAGGGAGGGGACATCCACAACCTCTGGGTGACCTGTTCCGGTGTCTCACTACTCTCACAGTAAAAAAATTACTTCCTTATATCTAACCAAAATCTACTCTCAGTTTAAAACTATTACCCTTCAACCTATCACTTCGCTCCCTGATAAAGAGTCATTCCTCATCTTTCCTGCAGGCCCTCTTTAAGAACTGGAAGGCTGCTCCAAGGTCTCCCCAGAGCCTTCTCTTCTACAGACAACAACCCCAACTGTATTAGCCTGTCCTCATAAGGAGGGTGCTTCAGCCACATAATCATCTTCATGGCCCTCCTCTGGATCCGTTTGAGAGATCCATGTCCTTCTTATACTAGGGGCCCCAGAGCTGGACACAGTACTCTAGGTGAGGTCACACAAGTGTGAAGTAGAGGGTAAGAATCACCTCCCTCAACCTGCTGGCCGCACTTTTGATTCAGCCCAGGATACATTTGGCTTTCTGGGCTGTGAGTGCACACTGATGGCTCATAGTCAGTTTTCCATCTGCTAGTAGCCCCAAGTGCTTCTCCTCAGGGCTGCTGTCAATCCATTCATTGTCCAGTCTTTATTTGTGCTTGGGATTGCCTTGAGCCATGTGCAGGGCCTTGCACTTGGCCTTGTTAACCTTCATGAGGTTTGCATGGACCTACCTCTCAGGCCTGTCAAGGTCCCTCAGGATGGTAGCTAAACAAGAAGATCTTAGTTTTAAATGGATGGGAATAAAGTGATTTATTAACTTATCAAAGACACATAGTTAACTGGCAGTCAGTGACCTGTATACTGCAGATCATTATCAACAGTACAACAAACCACAGTACTAGATGCTTACAAAATGCTAATTTATACAATTAAAAAAAAATCTAAACACCCCTCTATAACTAATCTTAGAAGTGCTCATCATGCTCCCCTTCTGAATTACACACACACCTCCCTCAAATATGGGTGGGTTACACACACACACATGTGCACACACACACACACACACACACAGATGCACACACACATCTGCTCTGCCTGGCCTTAGACAGGTTTGGTGGCCACCATGGGAACCATGCTCTGTTACCTGCTCTGTCTCTTCTCTGGTACAAATCTCCATGCTTATTCCTTACTTTTCAAGCTTGTGCTTTTTTAGTTTTAAAAATCCCCTTGTAATTCTCTGATTACTCTTCAACCCGCTTGTTGGGCGACATCCTCTTTAATATGATCATTGTGGTCAAATGCCTCCTTAAACAGTTCTGCATGTCCCAGCCTCACACATTGGCTACATTGATATTGCCATCTTAACAGCTGCAGTTATGAAAGACATTTCACCAAAGATGGGCTGTGTAAGTATCAGTACCCCCACAATAGCTAGCATGCACAAGGAGGCATGTATTAATATGAAATGAAAAACATGATGACGTTTTTTCAATTTTCAGGGCTCAACTTTGCTCCCTAAGTCATACAGTGTATTTTCTCTGTTATTATTTACTGTGAAACAGTTATAGGCAAGATCTCTGCTGGAACTGACCTTGTCAGACCAGACAGATTGCTCAACAGCCAGCAGTCTCCCTCTGCTTCTGGAATATCTGCAAGACTACCCTTAGAGGATAGTTGCTGATTTCTCTTTAAGATCTTCAGCATCGTGGGTGCTTTTGAAATTTTATAATATGAAGAAAAGAAAAATTTCTGAGTTTACTAGTGGAATTATTAATAAAATAGATGTAAGAGATGCCTGGAAATATGGGGCAGACAGGCAACCTTTAATTTCTTTTTGATTACATTTTTATATTAAAACCAAAAAAATCAGAAAGCATTTAGCAGATAAAGACAAATATTGGCAAGCTGAGTGGTATACTTTGTGTCATCATTTTATATGAATAGTATGTTCTGAGAAAATAAATGCTTGAGTATGTATGCAAAACTACTGAAAATAATACTTATGTATTCAAATGACTTCTGCTTGCCTGAATCGTGTTTTCATAATTACTTCCTAAGCCTTCACAGGAGACGAAATATCAGGAATAGACAATTTCATTACCCTTTCTCAAAAGTTGTGGCTCTAGTCAGAAATCCATCAGCATATTACAAAGTGGGCTCAGAAGGAGAATATAATTCTGCACCCTAAAGTAGATATCTGAACCCTTGCTGCTGAGAACAATTCTAACCAGGACATTGGAAAAACAAAATAAAGCAAAGCAAACAAAAAAACCCCAACAAACCACAACCTTTTCTATAGAACTTGTACTTTACAATAGTTAATTTTTTTATATAGGTATGTGAAAAACATTTTTTTTTTTAACTTTATCACAGGATATTAGTTGTCAAAATATAGATTGTTTAAAGTAAGTTTTAGAATTATATTGAGTTTGTGTGTGTAGCGTTTTTTTTTTGTTAACAGAGAAGGGAGCAACAGCTGTGACTCCTGTGAGAAGTTTCTCAAAGCTCTCCCAGCCCCAAGTCAGACCCACCTCTAGCCAAGTTCGAGCCATGTCTCTGATAACATATGTAAGGAGAACCTGAGAGGAGGAGTTGGAGCTGTGAGGAGTTGATGGAGACACCTATGCAAATGACAAGGATACTTGAAGAAATGGGGAGGTGTGTGGGAGTGGAGTTTCCCTTGCAGCCTGTGGTGAGAGGGTCGGCTGTCCCCCTGCAGCCCATGGAGCTCCATGCTGGAGCAGAAGCTCAGCTGCAGCCCGTGGAGGACCCCACTTGGAATAGGTGTCTGGGTCTGAAGAAGACTGGGACTCTTAGGGAAGCCCACATTGGAGCGGTACTGCTCAGTATTTTGACCTGTGGCAGAGACACATGGTGGAGCAGTTTTTGAAGAGCTGCAGCCTGGGGGAAGGACTCATGTCAGAAAAAGTTTGTGTGTTACCCAAAAAAGCGGATTCATGCCCAGCATGCAATAACCCAATCTTAACACGCTCAGGAGAGGTACTGTACTTATTCAGGTCTGGGTGCTCAGTGGACTTTTCCACAAATAAAGCACACCAACAGCATGTTTTCATGCTCCTTTTTATACACAAAAATCAGAGATTAGTACTTTTCCATAACACTCCTATTAGATACTGATTGTTTAATGATTCACATGCAATTATAATATGTCTTACCTAATGCTTCTATTACTACGCATGCTCAGGGGAAGGGTCTTAACCTGAGCTGGGGTCTTTTTGACCTGTTGGTGTGGGGGTTTTTTATATTATAATAAAGGTAGTTCACTTTCAGAATACTCAAAAGTTAGTTTCATTACCAAGTTAAGTAATTGGTCACTTTAGCAAGTTGTCAAATAACTCATCTTCAAAACAATCCAGACATTGTCTTTATGGTCCAGAACATTCTACCTATTTTCTAGAGTTGGAGATTGAAGCTTGTTCTTCTTGCTTGACCTCGCAATTGTTCCCATATGGTAACTATAGCTACTAACATAATCATTAACCATGTTTACTAGCAAATGAGAAGTATACTGTAACACATGGAGCACTGTCTCCCACAAGAGGGGCCCCATGCTGGAGCAAGGGAAGTGTGAGGAGTCCTCCCCCAGAGGAGGAAGGAGTGGCAGAAACAATGTGTGATTAACTGACTGCAACCCCCATTCCCTGCTATCTTGACCCTCTGAGAAAAGGAGGTAGAGAAATCAGGAGTGAAGTTGAGTGTGGGAAGAAGGGAGAGGTGGGGGAAATGTGTTTTAAAGATGTGGTTGTATTTCATACTGTTCTACTCTGTTAAGTATTTTTATCTGTGTTTGAGTTAAATTGATGGGGTTTTTTATTTCCCCTAACAAGTATGTCTTTTGCCCCTGACCATAATGCGTGAATCATTCCTTTCTGTCTTTATCTTGAACCTCAAGCCGTTTGTTATATTTTCTCCTTCCCATTCCTGAGGTAGAAGGTGTGAGAGAGTGGTTGTGTGGTGCTCAGGTTCCCTCTGGACTCAAACCACTAGAAGAATATTTACTCATTCTAGAGCATACCAATATTTCAAGACAAAAGTTGTCTAATCACAGAATCTTTGTGAAAATTAAGTGTAAATAAATCTTAAACATAAATCTTAAATTTAATTGAACATTGTTTATATACAGGAGTTTGTAATGCTTTCAGCTGGAATAGAGCTAATTTTCTTCGTAGTAGCTCATATGGTGCTATATTTTGAATTGGTGATCAAAACAGTGTTGGTAACTGTTGGAAGTGTGGGAAAAGCAAAACAACAAAAAATCAAAATGCACATTTCCTTAACACATGGCACCCAGAAAAAAAAAAAAAAACCAACAACAACAAAAACACAAAACAAAACAGAAAACAACAGGACAGGATAGAGATCCAGTGATTTGTGTTGCTGTGTGACACTGAGGAATGCAAAGTGAGGTGGAGGCCACACGGTCCCATTCTTCCACTTTTCTCAAGCAACATTTGACATGACTGCAGATTTATCTACTGCTCTTCCCTTTCTCTCAAGGACTGTTTTGCAGAACTCTGCAGACCTTATCTCTCATTCTTCCTCTTTTTCCCACAAAAAACAGCGTACACCTTGCACCAAGGAAAGTCCTGTGTCATTACTCAAAAAACAATGTCTTGACCACAGTCCCACCCACGCACACATACATACTTAGATAAATACTGCCCCGAGTTTTGTATCTAACTCAGAGGGATGATAATCCCATACCAAATTGGAGGGACAGATCAACAGGTTTGTGCTTCTTGCCCTCCCCCCAGAAGGGACAACTTTTAGTAAGATTTGGGCCCTTGGCTACTGAGTCATTACCCAGGAATTAAGTGTGTGTGATTGCAATTGCTCTTTTTCTGTGTATTGCCATATAGCCAACCTGCAGTTTGTGCATTTATTGTAGGCAATCTCAAAGAATCTGCAGATGTTGCATAAAAATAAATCGTACTATTCATGAGCCCGACTGATTCTCTTGAACGCAACTGGATCTACAGCACACGGGCTGTTTGGGCATCTGATGTCAGGCCTATAGTCACAGCCCCAAATGTTATACCTATTATGAGATAAGTCCAGCCACCTCTAACTCCTCTAATCTCTGAGGACCAGCTAGAATGCAAGAGGATTAATCTCTTAGCAGATTAATTCATTAATTCATTATTATAAGTACAACAATTGGTTGTTTGTTATTGCTGAGCATTTCTTCCACAGTAACAAAGGTTTCTCTGCTTCTCAAGCTGTTCTACCAGCAAGTAGACTGGAGACACAGAAAGAGTTGGGAGTGAACACAACTGAGACAGCTGACCCTGACTGACCAAAGGGATATCCCAGACCTTATGATGCCATGCTCAGCAAGAAAAGATGAGGGAAGAAGGGGGGGACATTCAAAATTCTGGTGTTTCTCTTCCCAAGTAAGCATTATGCATGACGGAGCTCAGTTTTCCTGGAGATGTCTGAACACCTGACTGCCGATGGGAAGCGATTAATTGCCTTTTTTTTTTTTCTTTCTTTCTTTCTTTTTTTTTTTTTTTTTCATACAGCTTTTCTTTACCTATGAAGCTGTCTTTGTCTCAGCCCACAAGTTTTCTCACTTCTACCCCTCTGATTCTCTTCTATTTCCTACTGTGAATGAAGTGAACAAGCAGCTGTGTGGGGCTTAGGGCCTTAGCTGCTGTCTGAGGTTAAACCACAACAGAGTTGAAATATAATCTAAGGTTTTAAAAACTATAGAAGAAATTAAAATAATATGTTTTTCATTTTATGTGAAAAGATATTTTCTTCTCAATCATCTAACTTCATACTTACAGAAAAAGTAAAATAAAAATAGAAAGTCTGATACAATCACACAAATATTGGAAATATTTAAACAAGTTTTTATCTGAAAATTTAACATATAATGGTAGTATGTCTGTTGTAGTTTTGAAAAAGCAGCTAAAGAGAAAAAAATCAATAACATCCCTTTGAACTGTCTGTTGCACTTCTCAATGTTCCTATAATCATTCTGATAATTTCTTCTTACAGTAGCTCCTTTTAATGGGTTGCATTCTATCTAGTTAGAAAATATGAATCAGGCAAATTCAATGGAATTTTTAAAAATGTCTTCATTCAGAAAAGCTATTAATTCATATTTAATTAGCTGTCGTAGAAGTGCGGGCTAAATATATGATACACTGTTTTCTAAAGACACCTTATATTATATTTTATATAATTAGCGACTCCTGTTTATTTTCACTAAAACTAAGAGGAAGCTGGAATTTTCATTTTAATTACATTTAACTGTGTGAGGTCAAGAGTTTTTGAAAGAAGGATGTTATATATACACATCTATTTATCTGCAATTTTATTTATTACAGAATAATTTATTAGACCATAAGGTGTTGAGAACTTTGAGAGCATAATAAAATCTCAGTTTTGAGGAGCCTGTAGCTGAAGATTTTCATGTTCTAACGGTGTTCCCACCAACAGTCAAATGTTCTTGTGCTCTCCCAGTGCCACTGAAGGACAAGGACAGCATTTACACTGTTGTATCTCAGGTTAGAATTCACACCCAATGCCAAACTTTCTGATTCTGTGATTCACCCACATGCCTAGTGCTCCCAAGGTGTTCTCACCTCACCTCACATTAGGTGGCTGTCATTTAGATTTCTAGTCTTCTACTTTCAATCTTGTCTCCTAGTCCTTTTTTTAATCAATGGAGAAGGGTTCTCCAGAGAGTAAAACATACAAAAGTTTTTCAGAAGTGTGCTTTATACTTAGTTGATTTACCCTTTGAGAGAGTCTATTTTCCCCTTATTACAGTTAAAGTAATCCAGAGTGAATAGTTTAAAACACTGACTGTTATGACTGAAGTTATGTGAGATGAATCATCCTTTCTCACACACACAGATACAATTCAGGGGAATTTGTGGCACATATGAGGTACATGTGCATGGTGCATGTGAGAGTATGGAAAATGATGCCTGTTTCAATGACCCTGAGATAGAACTTTGCAATACAAACCAGTTTTTCAGTGAATATTGAGGACAGAGGTAGTCAGCTTTCAGTGGGTGATGGACAGCCTTATAATACTTTCTCTGTATGTGATTCATGAGCGCACAATTATTTATTACCTAGCAGGTATGGTAAATGATTGGGAGCAGCCAGAGTAACAGGCTAAGAATCAATATACTTGCTCACATCATAATCTCTGCTGTCCAGTGGCTGTCTATCATCAGGTAAATAAGTGTTAGCCTTAACTGGTCCTTCATGATCACACAATTGTTCTTCATAAAATTAGGACTTGTGTCACAGACAGATGAGCCTTATAAAACTGAGCCATAGATTATACCTTCATGGGCCGTCAGGTTTGCATCTTTGAAAGGCTGTCCTTGGATGGCTTTTGGTACAGAGCAACAGAAGTGTCTCCTCATTCCCTCGAGGTAGGACATTTTCACCTGTTCTTTGTTGAGGATATTATTTACTTTAATCTCTCTCTGCCTAAGTTGGCACTACCTGGAGAAGAGCATGATTAGGAACACATGTTTACCTTCAGTGTCGATGGGGATCACTGGAAGACCATCTCAGGCTTGATGTGTCTGTGCTCTACATGGTGTAGTAGCCATACCTGGCTTTCTTCTCCTGGTTGTTCGTCGCAGGAATTTCTCCCTCAGCATCATGTAGAACCACTCTTCAGCAAGTGCAGTGTATGTCTTAGAGGCTAAATAGAAATACAGATGGAGGACACTCCTCTCATATTTCTGTATCTACAGTTAAAGAGACAATAAGAAAAAAATCCTGAAACCTTTAACAGTGATTAAGAATTTTCGGTTGTATCACACAGAAGACAGCTTCTCTTTAAAAATTTCAGGTCTTCCTGAAATCACTGAAGCTTCTGCATGAAGAATATTCATAACATTCAGTTAGTGTACATCTATCTTTTATGCATTAATGGCTATATATTCAGATATATTCAGCAATGGTTGTGGCCTCACCTTAAATACCATATGCAGTTCTAGGCCCCACAATTTAAGGGATTAAAGATCTGGAAGGAATGTCCTATGACGAGCAGTTAAAGACTTTGGGTTTGTCTAGTTTGGAGAAAAGGAAGCTGAGGGGCTGCCTCATTGCTTTGTACAGCTTCCTTAGGAGGGAAAGTAGAGGAGGAGGTGCTGAGCTCTTCTCCCTGGTATCCAGTGATAGGATGCATGGAAATGATTCAAAGCTGTGTCAGGGGAGATTTAGACTGTACATTAGGAATAATTTCTTTACTGAGAGAGTGGTCAAACACTGAGACAGGCTTTCTAGAGAGGTGGTTAATTCCCCAAGCCTGTCAGTGTTTAAGAGGCATTTGGACAATGCTCTTGACAACATGTTTTAAATTTGTCAGCCCCAAATTGGCCGGGCAGTTGTACTCAATGATTGTTGTAGGTCCCTTCCTACTGCAATATTCCTCTTCTCTTCTCTTCTCTTCTCTTCTCTTCTCTTCTCTTCTCTTCTCTTCTCTTCTCTTCTCTTCTCTTCTCTTCTCTTCTCTTCTCTTCTCTTCTCTTCTCTTCTCTTCTCTTCTCTTCTCTTCTCTTCTCTTCTCTTCTCTTCTCTTCTCTTCTCTTCTCTTCTCTTCTCTTCTCTTCTCTTCTCTTCTCTTCTCTTCTCTTCTCTTCTCTTCTCTTCTCTTCTCTTCTCTTCTCTTCTCTTCTCTTCTCTTCTCTTCTCTTCTCTTCTCTTCTCTTCTCTTCTCTTCTCTTCTCTTCTCTTCTCTTCTCTTCTCTTCTCTTCTCTTCTCTTCTCTTCTCTTCTCTTCTCTTCTCTTCTCTTCTCTTCTCTTCTCTTCTCTTCTCTTCTCTTCTCTTCTCTTCTCTTCTCTTCTCTTCTCTTCTCTTCTCTTCTCTTCTCTTCTCTTCTCTTCTCTTCTCTTCTCTTCTCTTCTCTTCTCTTCTCTTCTCTTCTCTTCTCTTCTCTTCTCTTCTCTTCTCTTCTCTTCTCTTCTCTTCTCTTCTCTTCTCTTCTCTTCTCTTCTCTTCTCTTCTCTTCTCTTCTCTTCTCTTCTCTTCTCTTCTCTTCTCTTCTCTTCTCAATTTTCTATTCTATTGTATTCTATTATATTCTAAATTTTCTATTATATTCTAAATTTTCTATTCTATTCTTCTACTCTATTCTAAATGTCTGCATATTTCTACATCTATCTACATAGACTAAGTATATGTAGATAGATATTTCTTAAGTAGATTAAAAAAAAAAAAATCCCGATGATTTGTGGAGTTAGTAGTATGTGAAAGATCTTGTAAATAAATGTAATTTTTCAAAATCAGTTAAATGAGAATATCTACCAGCAATGATTCCCCCAGTAAAGGACACTAGTAGTACTTCTTTGGTACTGAAAACAATGGTGAAGGCTGCTGGTATAAATGAGTTTCAAAGGGTATAAATAGAGGTGAAATTTCCTTCTAGTCTGAAAGCTGAAATAGTTCTGAGAGAGAATTTAAGAATTGATATTCATAAAAACATCTGGTTCTGATTCTGCTCTGATCCTTGTAGGTTTTACAAGCACGCTCTGCTGCCTTTGCATAGTTACCATGGTATATACTGACAGGAATGAGAAGACAGGCAAACCCGTCTTTTGCATTTAAAGTCTTTTCACTCCTAGCTATTTGATTTTCATTTACCTACATCTTCCTCTTTCCTTGGGCCTTTTCTTGTACTTTGAATTCTCTTCCTGATCATGAGATTATATAGAAATTAAACTAGCCCTAATTAACATCAGTTACTTTATCTACATTCATTTCAATCGGAACTAAATTATAAACAAAATTTGTTGCCAAATATTAAATTTTGTGTTATCTTACCATACTTCACATCTTTTTTCAAATTATCTTATTTATTAGCTCATTAAAACATTTCTAACAAGCAGCACAACAAATACAGTGAATGCATATTTCAGGGTAATTCAGCGAGGTCTACATTTTAACATGTAATGTATTTGTGTATATATTTGCACATACTTGACTTAATGTACATCCTGAGCCTGAGTTTTCCTGTTTACCTTCCTGAAGCACCATATTAAAGTCCATACTGTCAGTATTAAAACAAACTGAAGTAATATAAGAAAAAGTTAAGGTAACACATGCAATAGAAATCCCAAACAGATCATCTAGAAAAGTATTTTGACCGTATTATTTACAGAAATAAGTTTATCAAGTCTCCTGTGAGTAAAGCTACTCAGATTGAGGTCTGTATTGTTTTGAAGGTTTGAATAATTGATTAAAGCTGTTATTACAGCAGAAATCCATGTGAGAACCAATCTTTTATAAAGACAGCACACCAAGCTGTCTTTCTATTCTTTATATTTGAAATTTTGCCAATATTAAAGAAGTGGGAAAATGTCACTGTTCAGTAACAGGTAACTGCAATAATGCATGGATATCAGAGACAGTTAAACTCCATTTTTTGGACATCACTACTGAAACTGCAGAAGTGCAACGTTCTAAAGGCAGGTGAATTTACAGGAGACAGAACAAATTACATACGTAGTCATACCTGCATTAGGTGAATTCTGATACTGTTTAAACCACAGCAGTGACAAGAGAATCTTCTGCTTATTGATAAAAAAAAATAGTGCTTTTGGAATAATCCTGTGTGTAATACCAAATAATTTTTCTACTTAATATTTTGTAAACAATATCTAGACTCTAAAATAATGACAAATCCTAGGGAAAATCAAGTCAAGGATGTCACCATTACTGTTTCAGACAATGGGAATAAACAATATACCAATTCCTTGAAAAGTCTTCGTATTTTACTTTTCTCCCAGTACCAGATAGTCACATTGTGGAATCCCCAAGAGTAAACATAAACCTCACTGATGAATGACTACAATTCAAACTCTTAGACTTACTGCTTTTCTAAGCTTGTTTATACATGTCAAATGTGTATCTGAAATAGGTAGCAAAATGGAAAAAGATAAGGTTTCTGAAAGGGAAAGTCTAGCTTCTAAATTTTTATTCAGCATTTACTATTTGATAAGTATTACATAAAAACCAAAGAAGTGTATATGTAAGAAATCTTTTTATTTTTCATATTCTACCATGAATTCCCTCTTGTCATATCTGGAAGAAAACCTGTCTGACACCCTCCAAGGAAATGGGAGAAAAAAGAAATCAGTTCTTTGTATTTTTGATGGAGTATTCATATTATTTTTCATTTTTTTTTACTGCATGACTTTAGCTAGGCAAACACAAAGTGCATCTGCATAAGTACATGGGAAGCCAAGTGCTATAAAAGTCCTTCATTCCTTATTACTTACAGTCTAAACTGAAAAGGCAAGCAAGAAAAGTGTGAAAAATATACAGTATGTTTCCAATTTTATATATGTTGTGTATTTAATTTGCCCAATTGCACCCTGTTTTATAGCTTTGGTCTTCCTAATCTTCTTACTTATACTTAATCCGTAATAACTGTCCAATTGCAAATTACTGTCCATGGCACAAACATTATCCTCTCCATGCCTACAATACTTTACCAAAGTTTACCAAATCTAGATCTATTATTTCTAAGACAGAGATCCCCAGGCCACGGGGTGCAGTAGGCTGGGCTTCAGCGGTGGGCCAGGAGGAAGCTTGGACATTATGTCATGGGATTCAGCACCTCTTGTCACACCCATTACAGGAGCTACCTAAGCAACAGATAATTGAAGCCTAGGAAATGTAAACACCTGAGCTCAGCAATGAGCTAATTAGTGGAGAGGAATTATCAAACACAGATATTTTTCTAAAATGGCACCTTGTTCTAAGAATTGAACACTTAATAGCTGACTAATTAATTTTCATTTTATCCATGATGTAGCAACTTTTGCCCCCTTCTGTTCAAATTCTTAACATTTCTTGAAACTTCCTGTTTCATAGATTCTTGAAAATGGTGCTGAACTGCAGAGAAGGTATGGAGGATATTGAGCGTTTTGTTGTTTTGTTGGTTTTTTTTTTTTTTTTTTTTAATTTAATGCTCCAGGACACTGTCCTGCAATAGAATAGCAATTTATGCACAATTTCAGCTGCAAAAGTAGTTAATCTATTTAAGTTAAATAAATTATAGACCGTTCTTATAAAACTAACTGCTTATCCCAGATGACTATCCTAGATACAGTACATCCCTCTTCTTAGCCTTGAAAGCTAACAATTCCTTGCGAAATACAGAACAACTTTAATAGTAGTTTAACTCTGAAACTGGAGACAAGAATTGAATCAAATGGAGGAGAAGAAGTCAGCTAATGAAATAAATTGATTTGACTTTCTCTTGTCATTGAGACAGACACATTCTGAAGAAAATTCATTATTTTATTTTTCATGAATATCTCTATATATTTGTGTTCAAAATAAACTGCCCTGGAGTTTCAAGGAGTCATCCAGAACAATTCCAGGAGTCATCCAGAACAATTTCTATACTACATAGTGATTTGTACTTCTTATCCCTTATTCTCTGCAGTATCCTATGGTTTCCTGAACAATAAAAATAATTTCAAAGTTCCAGATTGTATACCAGTGATGAAACTTGGAAACACACTGCCACAGATTACTGTGGGGAAGGCTGTGGGGAGTTTTGTACCCAGTGAATAAAGGGAATTAAAAAAAAATGGATGTAAGGCTGACTACTAATGTTGAATTGTTATACCTTCAGTAAAAGGCTTTTTTTTTTTTTTTTTTTTTTTCCTCAAGATTCAATATTGTATTTGAAAAATCATGATCTCTTTCATCCCATAGCCAAGACTATGTTATTCAACAGTTAGGATATGGTTATTATTACTTGACTTTATATGCTTCAGTGTTGCAGGATGGATTACTATCTATTTTCCAATTTTCAAAGAAACTAGTGTTGATTTTACTTCAGCAGCAAAACAGCCTCTGTTCTCTTTGAGTTCCATAACCCATTCAGTTACTTTATATGATCAAACAATATGCCTTGAGAACTCTTCAGGCCTAAGAGTGTGAATATTGCATAGCTATCATGCTGATAATATTTCTTGAATGAAACAATTTATATCCATTTTACAATCACTGTATCAAGGACAAAAACCATTTACCTAGTCATAAATGTTAAACATAGAACTCATACACAAGACCACTTACTCTCTGCTTAGTCCAGTATCCTATGTGATTTTTTTTTTTTTTTTCCTTAGGTAAAGATGAATAGCAAAAGTAAATGGCTGTAGACATTCCTAACCAGTGGTTTAATGTTCTCCAGTATGCTGAGCTACCATCAAATTGTCTACTCCTATTTAATGAGTACTCAGCATGTATGAAAATAAGATCGCTTCCTTAGGTTTGTGAATAAAGATATAAGAGCCTAATTCTGACACTTTCTCAAAAAAGAAATGTTAGCTGTTTTTGTTTAGCCAAACATTTTAATGAAGAGAAGTGCCTTTCACAGGAACATTTTAGAAAGAGAAATCTAAAAAGTTTATTGATTGGTATGGAGTAAAACACTTTGGTCATTATTCAGCTGATGTGTTTATCATGCAGAGAAGTAGAAAAAGAGGCATGGAGCTAATGAAGGTAAAATTTAGTCAGGAGAAATGCACCTCACGTACATATGTTAGAAAATGTTTTTGTGGTGGAAAAGGCAAGAAGAGTTTCAGTATTAGGGAAATTCTTATTCATTAAATATTGTCAAAAATGTAGATTCTATTTTTTCTGCATAATGGGAATTAATGTAAATAAATTGGAATAAGCTTACCCTTAATTCACTTTTATATACAATAGTATGGAAAAATACTTACAGCAAGCTAGAAGTAATAATACTCTGTGTATTTTAGAGTGAGAAAACAGAAAGTAAACAAAGATTACTCACTTTTATTTTAATGTCCATTAGTACTTAAGAAAATTTCTTATTATAGCCCTGAACAACTGTTTCCTGACAACTGATGGCCTGAATTTAAGCTGGACTTGAGCAATTAACATAGCTTTCATCATCTATTGCATATGCTTACAGAGTAAAACTGAGCCACTGTAAAGTCAGAATGACTTTACTTAATCAAATGCAGCAATACTCAATACTTTTTAGCATAACAGCTACAGTTGTGTGCGATAAGTCTCTGAAATTAATTGAGAATATTGTTGACTTACTGAAGATGGATGAAAACAAAAATGTCAGCACTATGATGACTAGAATCAGGCAGAGAAAAGTACTTTGGAGAGGTTTGAAGAATTATACATATACAAAGAGCAAGAAAGAGTCAGCAACTTGTAACCTTTTTATCTCTGTTAAGTAGTGTAGTCTTCATTCCTTTCTCTGTTCTTACTCTGTTCCCTACACTGATGTTTCTTCTGTCTTGTACCCTTTCAGTATCTGCTGGGGTTTTTTTTAGATGTTCTTCTTTTGTGTCTGCAGTCAGACTCACATCCTTGTTCTTTCCTCTAGTCAAGTGTAGGCACACACCTTAGTACATTGCAAAGATAGATTTTCCCCCCCCAAAAAAAGACTTTTTCCTTTGTTAGATACATACTGTTCATGCTGTGAATTCCCTGGGCTTGTTTGGGTTTCAGAAATGAACTTTATCTCAACACAATGGAGAAATTTCTGTTACCAAACTTGGTTGATTTTCGCACTGTGAGTTCCAAAAGTAATATTTACTTTTATCTGTTGGAAAGTAAGTAAAAGATAAACCCTGGAAATTGAAATACAAAAAAAATAAATATAATACTTTTCCAGTAAGCTATGTAAGTAAACCTCTCACAGGCTTTCTCTCTTAAGAATTCATTTGAGACTTCTGAGGAAAGTTTCTTACCAAAACAGTACCTTTGTGTTTAAGTCATTCATTTGTAGAGAAAACAACAGAAGATTGGATTTATAGATGAACAATCAGCAAGATAAATGTGTGGGATTTTTACTTATATAGGGTGAGGACATCCATATTTTAAGAGCTGAAAGTGGCTGATGAGAAGTTCATTATTTTGTTAGAGCCACCATTTAGGATTAGATTAGTTACATATCTAATCCAATAATTAGTTTAACATGTAAAAAGCCCAGATGACTCAGAAGAAAATATTTACCAAAAAAAAGATACAGTTATGAAGGAACACAGTTGTGAGGAAAGCTTCCTGATCCTGTTAATTACAGGTTAGTTCATGCTTTAAAACTTTAAGAATTAATCTCCATTACAAAGAAGGGTGGGGGGTTTTGGTTTGAATTTTTAAAACTCTTGAATTAAAATGTCACATGAGACCGTTTTCCTTCTCCCAGTTATGAGTAACTCTGATGTTCTGAATGGATGATATTTTAGAGGGCTTTCCATACCATTTAGAATCATAGAATCATACAATTGTTTAGACTGGAAAAGACCCTTAAGATCATCAAGTCTGACTGTTAACCTAGCATGGCCAAATCCATCACTAAGCCGTGTCCCTAAGTGCCACAGCTACACATCTTTTAAATACCTCCAGGGGTGGTGACTGAACCACTTCCCTGAGCAGCCTGTTTCAATTCTTGACAACCCTTTCAGTGAATAATTTTGTCCTAATATTAAATGTAAACCTCCCTTGAGAAGGAGACATTTCCTCTAATACCTGAAGACATTTCCTCTAATCCTGTAACTTGTTACTTGATAGAAGAGTCTGACACCCACCTCAGTACAACCACTTTTCAGGTAGTTATGGGCAGACGCTTTGGATAGAGATAAAGAATTTGGCATGGAAAAGTTTTATTCCACAAAATATGCCTGCAGAGTTATTGGACCATAGATAAAATTGTAGAAATATTATTTTGCTACAGTATTTTTTATTCTTTTATATGTAATAAATACTATGAAATGCCTCTGATTGAACAAAAGGGTTTTCAGTCTTTTAATGTATACTGTATTAATTGGTATTTTCTAAAGATATCCAAATCATTACTGCTTCCTGTTAATTAAAATTCAAACTTTCACTTACTGTATATGCACACAAAGTTTGTTTCATTTAATCCGTTTATAAAAAAGCATACCTTAAGAAGTCAGATTAGTTCTGAGCTCTGTAAAACAAAAAAAAAAAAGCCCTTTAAGAAAAATATATAAAAAGGCATTAATAAAGATCAAAAAATATGTACAGAATTACTGGACAAAGCTGAGATGATTATGAATAGTAATATAATTACTGCTTCCTGACACCAGAAATTGCCTTATGAGCTGAGAAAAGCTAGTTGAAAACATTTTGTACTCTCTTATTGTTTCTCAAAAGCAGGATGTATTTTCTGAGGAAAAAAAAAAAAAAAAAAAAAAAAAAAAAGTTTGTGTTCCCGTTTATATTAAGTAAGTAGAGGAACATACCTGTTTGCGAGAGAGCTCCAGAAGAACATTAACCTTTCTGGACACCAGTATTTCAATGTTCTCCTTACTTTCTTTCCAGGAAATGAAACTGTACTAGAATGGTACCATTCTGCAAAAGACCACTCTTTGTGTGATCTCACAGAATGGAGGAATCTATATGTCTGTACTGAAGAGTAAAACAGTCACATTTATAGATGGGTCACTTCACCAGGGAACAACGGTATAGCAATACAATGTGACCTGTGAATACTCACATTTCTATGATACAAAAGTATTTTATATAAATTTAATTTTCCAGCAGAAGACTTAAATAGATTGAGCCACCTATATATATGATGCTCTTCTCACTTTCAAGTTACCTCTTCTCTGTATCCAATTGCCTCATCCCACATGGCAGGTTAACAACATATTTTTCTTAGATTAGCTGGGATCAAAGAGGAGAAAATGCTGTAGGTATGACATATTCAGAGCATGGGTTGATTTTCCCTAGGACAGACATATGCTTGATTTCCCCAAAGACTACCAGGGATGGTTTTGAGTGTCAGCTGAATGATCCTTTTTGGGAGGGTTGTTTTGTTTTCAAGATGTATGTGGTTTGTCTTATAGTTGTTGGAAGGAACATTAAGATTTTTTGAAGCCATTTCCTCACCTTAGGGAAAACACCTAGCAGCCTTTTAAGGAAAGTACATCTCTCTGGAGCACTTTCACTCATGTTGAGAGAAGAATGTATCTTTTTTCCCCAATTTAGTGTTGATTTTTTCAAACTAGAAAGTCTTGCCATTCATAATTTTACTTTAGATTCCAATCTTGAATTATCTGTTACATCCAAAACAAACTCCTGTAGAGATTTCAGTAGTACTGTCTTTGGATGACACAATATGATACATTAAATATCTCTATATCCAACACCGAGGAAAGGCATAGCTTACAAAACAAAAACCAGCCAAACACCAAGAGCTTTTTTGTCCTAAATTAATGATCTGTAAAATGTCCCTTAATAATTACATTTTTGCTCTTGAGTAAATGATACAAATATATCCATATCTTATGTAATTATAAATGGCTGTACCTGATACAGACTAAATTTAAGAAAATTCATGGATGAATTTATAGATAAAAGGAAAATGACATAGATGTAAAATTATACAGATAACATTAGATTATAAATTAATTAAAAAATTGAATCACAATTATAAAATATAGCTCAATTAAATTTATTGCTCTTAAGAGTTAGGGAAATTGTATATAATGTTCTGGATATCGTTGTTATTATTAAGAATTAGAGAATTTGTGTAAATTTTTGGATACCATCGAGTTTGTAAAACATTTCTAAGTCTAATTCCAAAGAGATAATACAGGAAGGTTTGGGGATTTTAATGGGTATTGGCATTTAACTTTCTTGCCCTTAACAAAATAAGCAAAACCTTGTAATTAAGCCTAGGAAAGTAGTATGACCCCAAAAAATTATAAAATCCTTAACTAATGTTTTTTCCAACAAACCTAAACAAGTTGTGTTTTTCCAAATAAAGTTTACATCTGTAATTCTAGCTTCAACATACATGGTCTTTGCAAATATTAAATCTACAAACTGGTAAAAATATGCTATGTTATTGCTAGTAAGATACAATTTATGTATGGTAAGGACTTTAACAAATACATGAAGTATAACTTTTTTTCACTTTTACTATTAAAGAAAAAAAAAAAAAAGGATTAATAAGTCAATATTTTATGAAAACCAAGAATGAGTTTAACAATTTATGAAATGAGGCAAAAGTCTTCCATCTTAACAGTTTATAAAAGGAAGTCATACGGATAATCCTTCAAGTCTACATTGCTGTTGATGAATCACCTTAAGTGTAAAATGGTAAGAAATTCTGGTTTATGTTTTATGGTGCGAGTTCTAAATTTACAATTTTTTAACTACCTTCCATTTTCCCTAAAGTGTGATAGGCCTTGCAGAATAGAAATGATAAGAGCTGCTAAATAGCACTAAACAGATCTTTAAGGCAGTCTGCTTACAGTTGGACGATACTTGTAAAAGTCATGAGATGGTCTTTGTTTTGTTACCATATCACTGTTGTAGTTATAACTAAATGATAATTTAAAATAACTTTAGACATAGCTCTAATTCACATATATATTCCTGGGTTTTAATACTGTTCTGAATATCTCATGGGTTAATCCCCAATGTTGATTTTCTGTGGAACGTATATGTAATATTTCTATTTTTTCAGAGATTCCTCTAGGGCTTGTATAGAATGTACTTTGCTAACTTGTTAAACGGTATTTTTTTTTTTTTTTTTTACAAAATTGTACTAATTGTTATTATGTAATTTTATTAATTTCACTTGTGTAATTGTGAAAGTTTTATTAATTTTCATAAATTATTCTAGAATAAAACTTGAAAAGTGAGTCAAAGTCTCCTTGTTAAGGAGCTTCTTCAAAGACCTTCATGCAAATGCAGTGTTGTCTTTTCGATGATTTGTCAAGGATTTACTGAAGTTCAGGAATGAGCTGTATGGTTAAAAGACGTAAAGTTTAATGAAGGAGTATGTATTTCAAGTAAGAGTATAATGTATGAAGGATTAGAGGACAGTGCTAGTAGATAAGTGTATTTTCATCTCTCAAGGTAGAAGGGAAAGGTTAATGCCTTTGACTTTGCTAATAGGTTTTCTTTATTAAGTCTATGACCTAAGTTAGTTGTATGGGAAAATCTAAGCCAATTTATTTGCGATTTATTAACATGCTGGCTTTATTTGGTTTGATTTTTTCATCTTTTTATACTTTGACTGTGGCCTTCCCCTGATTTACAAAATTATATCAAGATTCATCACATTCATAAGGACAATCCAGACCTCAAGTCTTGTTGGTGTATGGCCAAAGGAAAAAGATTAATTCATTCAGAGGTGGCTCACAGGTTCTATGCCATAGCTAAGGCATTGAATTTTTTTGCTAGAAAGTCTTCCTTTCTGGCTTGGAGGATTCTCTCTGTCACTCATTTTGTGGCACAAGGCAGACACTAGGCAGAACTCTATTCCCATTCATCTACAATTGACAGTAATTAACTAACATCTGACTTGACCTATCACTTTTACATCTTCCATTATATCCTGAATTGAGAGACAATCTCCAATTTCGATCATGAAATAATAGAGTTCTCTATTCTTAGAGAGGCCAGGAGAGAGCTAAGCAGAACTGACATTCTGAACTTCCAAAGGGCTGACTTTGTCTCGTTTAGGCACCTGCTTGAAAGGATCCCCTGGGAGACTCTCCTGAAGGGCATAGGGGTCGAGGAAGGCGGGGCGCTCTAAGAAGGAAGTGTTAATGGCTCAGGAGGAGGCAGTCCCCAGGTGCTGTAAGAGAAGTCGGCGGAAGAGAAGACCACCCTGGCTGAACAGGGAGCTTTGGCAGAAACTCAGGGAGAAAAGGAGAGTTTATAGCCTCTGGAAGAAGGGGCTAGCCACTCACAGTGATTACAAAGATGCTGTGAGGCTATGCAGGGTGGAAATCAGGAGGTCTAAAGCCCAGCTAGAAATTAATTTAGCTTCAGCAATCAAGGACAACAAGAAATGTTTCTGTATGTCAGTAGCAAAAGAAAGACCAGGTATAGTCTCCATCCCCTGCTAGATGCAGGAGAAAACATGGTAACAAGTGATGAGGAGAAGGCTGAGGTCCTTAATGCCTTCTTTGCCTCAGTCTTTAGTAACAAGATTGGTTGTATGGAGGGAATGCAGCCTCCTCAACCAGAAGACAGACTGGCAGAACGCCCCCCCCTGCAATCCAAGTGACAGTCAGTGACCTGCTGCATCACATAGACATACACAAGTCTGTGGGACCAGACATGATAGAGCTCAACTTGGCTGCAGCTGTTAAGGATAATAAAAAATGTTTTTATAAATTCGTTGATAGCAAAAGGAGGATTAGGGAAAATCTCCCTCCTTTTCTGGATGAAGACGTAAACATGGTAAATAAGGATGAGGCAAATGCTGAGGTGATCAACACTTTGCCTCAGTCTTTTCAGGGGAACTGGCTGTTCCCTGGACACCCAGCCTCATGAGCTGGGAGATGGGTAGGGGAAGCAGAATGAGGTCAGCACAGTTGAAGAGGAGGTGGTCAGAGACCTGCTGCACCGCTTGGATGCACACAAGTCTGTGGGACCAGATGGGTTACACCCAAGGGGGCTGAAGGAGTTGGCAGATGTGCTCACCAAGCCGCTGTCCATGTTTTACCTGAAATCATGGCTAACTGGGGAGTTCCATTGGACTGGAGGGTGGCAAATGTGACACACATCTACAAAAGACGCAGAAAGGAGGATCCAGGAAACTATAGACCTGTAAGTCTGACCTCGGTGCCAGGGAAGGTCATGGAGCAGGTCATCTTGAATGATATTAAAAGTCATATAATGGACAACCAATGGATCAGGACTAGTCATCATGGGTTTAGGAAAGGCAGGTCCTTCCTGACAAACCTGATCTCCTTCTATGACAAGGTCACCTGCTTATTGGATTAGGCTGTCAATGTTATTTACCTTGACTATAGTGAGGACTTTGACACCATTTCCCACAGCATTCTCCTGGCAAAAATGGCCACTTGCGGCTTGGATGGGCACACGCTTTGCTGGGTAAAAAACTGGATGGCCAGGCCCAAAGAGTTGTGGTGAACGGAGTTAAATCCAGCTGGCAGCCAGTCACGAGTGGTGTCCCCCAGGGCTCGGTTTTGAGGCCACTCCTGTTTAGCATCTTTATTGATGATCTAGACGAGGGGATCGAGTGCACTCTCAGTCAGTTTGCAGAGAGGCCAACTGGAGGAGTTTCCATAAGGCCAAATGCCGGGGGCTGCCCTTGGGCCACAACAACCCCCAGCAGCGCTACAGGCTGGGGGAGGAGTGGCTGGAGAGCTGCCAGTCAGAGAGGGACCTGGGGGTGCTGATTGACAGCCGGCTGAACAGGAGCCAGCAGTGTGCCCAGGGGGCCAAGAAGGCCAATGGCATCCTGGCTTGTGTCAGCAATAGCGTGGCCAGCAGGGACAGGGAAGGGATCTGACCCCTGGACTCGGCACTGGTGAGGCCGCCCCTCAATTCCTGTGTTCAGTTTGGGGGCCCTCACTACAAAAAGGACATTGAATGACTCGAGCGTGTCCAGAGAAGGGCAACGAAGCTGGTGCAGGGTCTGGAGCACAGGTCGTACGAGGAGCGGCTGAGGGAACTGGGGGTGTTTAGTCTGGAGAAGAGGAGGCTGAGGGGAGACCTCATCGCTCTGTACAGCTCCCTGAAAGGAGGTTGCAGAGAGCTGGGGATGAGTCTCTTTAGTCTCATTGAAAGCGACAGGACAAGAGTCTTTTATCAAGTAATAAGTGAAGGAGAAGAGATAATGGCCTCAAGTTGCGTCAGGGAAGGTTTAGACTAGATATTAGGAAGCATTTCTTCACAGAACAGGTTGTTAGGTGTTGGAATGGGCTGCCCAGGGAGGTGGTGGATTCCTCATCCCTGGAGGTGTTTAAGAGTTGAGTCAACATAGTGCTTAGGGATGCAGTGTAGTTGGGAACTGTCAGTGTTAGGTTAATGGTTGAAGCAGTCTTCAAGGTCCTTTCCAACCTATTTCATTCTGTGATTATGTAATAACTCTATCGAATTCAAAATTATTGCTGTATTATTTTGGAGATCAAGTCCTACTTTCTATTATTAATTCCTAAAATTTGAGACAGTCTATCTTAAATCTGAGGGAATCATCTGGTTTTCCAGGCAAGAAAATCTAATAAAATCTAAAATATTCCATATGACAACACGCTGCCACTCATCAAAATGTAATTGTCTTTTGATCAATATACATATACACTAACTCTGAAAAGTTTAAGTTGTTTCAGGATACCATCTTACCACACAGTACCTTTTAGAGTTAAGTTCAGCTATCAGTTTTATACTTTTAGGGGAGAATTTCAAGGGGCTGTTAGGCCCTTTAGCTAAAAGATAATAGAAGTATGGAACTTCGAAAATGTTGTTCATAGATGTAGTTCAGTCATTTTTACATGGTGTTTTGCAGACAAAAAGTCACATTCTTTTTGCTGAGAGAATTAAATGACAAATACAAAACAAAATTAAGGTCACAGTAGAGGAGAAAGGAGGGAGGAAATAATAATAAGGAATAAGGGAAATATCACTTATGGGGAAGACACAGAAAGAAAGCTTCTGTCCAAATATTATGGAATATTTATAGTGTACCACTGAGGTATCATTTTTCTGGGATCAGATTGCATGTTCTTACTCACACTTTTTTTTTTTTTTTTTTTTTTTTTTTTTCCCCAGATGTCATGATGAAAACATGGGAATATGTCTAGATTGTTATGTAAAATTAATCTGGCCAAACTAATTAAGAGTGTTAGGCCTGTAATTGTTAATCATATTGATCTCTGTTTTACTGTCATGCTATAAATGTTCATCCTCTTAAGTGAGCTATGCATAAAATTTTACCTTAAATATTTTTAAATCTTAAAAAATGGATTCATAAATTTGTTCCAGAGCCTCCCTTTAGGTTTTTGTTTGTTTGTTTGTTTGTTTGTTTGTTTGTTTTTTCTCCTTCTTTTCCGTGTATGTTTCTTTCTTGTGATTTTAATCCCATATATTTTCCTGACATTGCCTATTTCTAGGGAAACTGGAGATCAAGAAATGGAAATTTTTCCCCCATTTGTTATGTTCACTTAAATTACAATGTTTTTATAAAAGTTAAACCCACTTACTTTCTGTATATTTAATAATGTATCGATACAAACTGTGTATGAAATTAGTCACATGATAGCAAAGATATTTTTTCATCCCGACAATTGAAAATTTTTTAATTGCCTGTAAAAGCATGAGCATTTTAGAAAAAGGAATTTGTTGGAATGCAGGGCAAAATTAGACATTTGATGTGCCACAGTTAATGTTATCTGTGACTGTGAATTCTCAAGAGATAGAATGTTGAGCAGCTAAACAACGTTTTGTAAATCTGATTGGCACCTGTCAGCTGTTTCTCAAGGGATATTGTCAGCATAATTTACCAATAGGTTACATAATTTCAGGATGATATTTAGTCTCTTTTGAAAGCTGAAATTATAGAATCAACTAACATCTTGTTTCTCATGGAGAGCTAATTAGTACCCTTATTTAAAAACTCAAACATTACCTTAAAATAAGACACCACTAAAAGCCAGAATAGTTTTGATGAAGTCAGTCAATGGAAGTTGACATAAACATCAGAAATAATTTAATTAAATATAAAACTAAAATCAATAAATTGAAGGTTGCTGGAAGCTAAATATATTATTTGAAAAATGCCTTTACTAAAAATTAGTCTTTAAAAATAACAAAATATACCTTGAGGTAGAAATAAAGATCACTGATTTTCTCTGAGTAGATTTAAGATTAATTTTTTTACACTATAAATTGTTAATAGTCTAATGACCATCATAGGATTTTTACTGTAGAGTAAAGAGTGTTTAAGATTTAAATCAATATGTAATGACTAAATGCTAAACTGTATACAAGATGAAGTTAACACAAGTTGATCTTATCCTTTTCATAATAATCACGTGCAACTGGAAGTATGGATCTGTCAAGCTATGTTTTACAAAGTAGCTGTAACTGTAGCTGTGATCTTTATAGCTCAATGTCTTTAAAGCCCATGAAAGGTATGGTCATTGACATCTGTGCTGGTCCATCAGCATAACTTCACCATTATGATAGATTCCTGTGGGGTGTATGCTCATGTGCATAAGTGCATGCTTTCACTGAAGGAGGCAATACTATTACAAGTAAAACTCTGGCACAATTTCAAAATTTAGGTTAAAAATTACAGAATCACAGAATCATATAGGTTGGAAAGGACCTTGAAGAGCATCCAGTCCAACCATTAACCTAACACTGACAGTTCCCAACTACACCATATCCCTCAGTGCTATGTTGACCCGACTCTTAAACAGCTCCAGGGATGGGGACTCCACCACCTCCCTGGGCAGCCCATTCCAACACCTAACAACCCGTTCTGGAAAGAAATACTTCCTGACACCTAGTCTAAATCTTCCCTGGTGCAACTTGAGGCCATTACCTCTTGTCCTATCGCTTATTACTTGATTAAAGATATTCATCCCCAGATCTCTGCACCCTCCTTTCAGGTTGCTTTGTTTCTGAGGAAGCTGGATTACCTCCATACAACTAGCCTTAGTATTAAAGACTGAGGCAAAGAAGGCATTAAGCACCTCAGCCTTCTCATTATCACTCGTTACCATGTTTTCTCCTGCATCTAGTAGGGGATTGAGGCTCTCCCTGGTCTTTCTTTTGCTACTGACATACAGAAACATTTCTTGTTGTCTTTGATTGCTGAAGCTAAATTAATTTCCAGCTGGGCTTTAACCCTCCTGATTTCCACCCTGCATAGCCTCACAGCATCTTTGTAGTCACTGTGAGTGGTTAGCCCCTTCTTCCAAAGGCTGTAAACTCTCCTTTTCTCCCTGAGTTGCCGCCAAAGCTCCCTGTTCAACCAGGGTGGTCTTCTCTTCCACCGGCTTCTCTTACAGCACCTGGGGACCACCTCCTCCTGAGCCATCAACACTTCCTTCTTAAAGAGCATCTGGCTTTCCTGGACCCTTATACCCTTCAGGATCATCTCCCAGGGGATCCTTTCAAGCAGGTGTCTAAACAAGACAGTCAGCCCTTCTGAAGTCCAGGATGTCAGTTCTGCTTAGCTCTCTGCTGGCCTCTCTAAGAATAGGGAACACCATTATTTCATGATCGCTGTGCCCTAGTCAGCCTCCAACTACCACATCATTCACAAGTTCTTCTCTGTTCACAAACAGAAGATTCAGCAGGGCAACTTCTTTTGTTGGTTCGCTCACCAACTGCATCAGGCAGTTATCCTCCACACATTCCAGGAATCTCCGGGACTCGTCACGCTCTGCTGTGCTATATTTCCAGATGTCTGGGAAGTTAAAGTCACACACAAGAACAAGGTCAAGCGATCATGAGATTTCACCTAAATGCCTATAAAATATCTCATCCACCTCTCTGTCCTGGTTGGGTGGCCTATAGTAGACTCCTACTACAACATCTGCCCTGTTGGCCTTCTTCCTAACATAAAGGCACTCTACCCTGTCTTCACTACACATGTGTTCAAAGCAATCATAACAGTCCCTGACATACAGAGCCACCCCACCACTTCTACTTCCTTGTCTATCCCTCCCAAAGAGCTTGTAGCCATCAATTGGTGCACTCTAGTCATGGGAGACATCCCACCATGTTTCTGTAATAGCAACAACATCGTAATTTTCCTGGTTTATCATGGCTTCAAGCTCCTCCTGTTTGTTATCCGTGCTGTGTGCATTGGTATAGATGCACTTCAGATGGGCCGATGTTTTGCCCCCTTTCCTCTTCAAATCTAGTTTAAAGCCCTGTCAATGAGCCCAGCTAACTTCTGCCCCAAGATCTTCTTCCCCCTCTGGGTCAGGTGCATTCTATCTAATGCCAAAAGGTCTGGAGCCCTGTATACCAACCCATGATTGAAAAATCCAAAGCCCTGGTGGTAGCACCAGTCTTGGAGCCACCAGTTCATCCGCTGAATTCTCCTGTAATCTTCTTCATTCACTTCCCCAACCAAAGGAATAGAGGAGAACACAAATTGTGCTCCCGAATGCTTAAGCAGTTTTCGCAAGGACTTAAAATCTCTCTTCATTGTTTTAGGCCTCCTGGCGATGTCATCACTATCTACCTGAAAAAACAGGAGAGGGTAGCAGTCCTTGGGTCTCACTAGAGCGGGGAGTTTTGCTTTGAGGTCTTTGACCCGTGCCCCAGGGAGGCAGCAGACTTCCCTGTGAAGTGGGTCTGGTCTGCATATGGGGCCTTTGACACCCCTCAGAATGGAGTCACCCACTACAGTGACTCTTCTGGGGTTCATTTCAGAACTGGTTTTAGTACCTGGTCTAAAATGACCCAGCCTTAGTGGACCTTGGTCTTCTTTGTTTGTCTCATTTTCTTCCTCCATCTCTTCTTTATTCAAAAGTTCCATGGTCCCAAACCTATTGTGGAGGGACACCATGGAGGATGAGGGAGGTCAGGAGAGGATTTTCCTGCCTCCCTGAGCAGGGAACTGTTTCCAGCCTCCCTTGTCTCTTAGGGCCCAAAAAAAAAAAAAAAAAAAAGAAAAAAAACCACAAAAAAACAAAACAAACAAAAACCCCCACAAAACATAACAAAACAAAAAAAAAAAACGCAGCAAGGTTTCTTGCTACTAAAAAAATCTAGCTTCACATATAGAATGTTGATTACAAAGTTTGACTAAAAAATTAGAATAATAAGCATAGAGATTCAGATTTCATTTTAAAGAAAGTATTGTAGGGTGCTGATACCTCCCATTGAATCTCTCTTTCTTATAAACATTAATGAACGGGATGCTCTGGGTACCTGCATATTTTTCTGCTGTTTCTTAAAGATCTGATGTTCATACTTAATGGAAATTATACCAATAGAGAACATCTGAAGGATTCATATTCTAAATCCAAGCATTATTAAGAAATATTGCTGCTCCTGATGACCTTGCACATAATTCTGTCCTTGCTGTATTGTGCCACAAAGAACCAAGATTCTTTGAGATATCACAGGAGACTTCATAATGTTGCAGTTTTTTGAGACTGGATTAAAGAGACCTCAGATATGTACATGGTTCATTTGAAATTGTTAAGAGATACAAAAGAGAAAAATGGTGAGAATAGGAGCCAGAGCTGAACATTTTTCCCACTCAGTATCCAACATTTTTCTGTAGTCACATTGTAACTTCCTCTTCTAGTTCTAAGAAACTTCAATGCCTTTCTATACATCAAGATGTTTTTTGCATTAAAATACATTGTAGCTGGCAGATTAGGGCACATAAATATGGAATTTCTCATTCTGTATTGTATCTAGACTTTCCTAACTAGTATATAATAGTATTAACTGCAAGTAGTGCACTCGTAGGAATACACGTTTCAGAAGATGCCTCTACTGCATTTTGTGTATGATATCAGTCAGTGCAAGTTGAAACATTACTGTTCTTAAAGAAGATTATGCACCTTACTCATTGAAATGGTTGAAGTTAATGAGGAAACATATTATGCTTTGATTATATTTGTGTCTCCAGTCCACTGTAAATCAGTTAGTATAGCTTGTTGACAACGTCATACCTTATCAATGGGTGGTTTTCATCTTTAGAAGAGGAATAAAAAAATTTAAAAAAAAAAAAAAATCTTCAAAAGTATAGGGTTTTTTTTTTGTTGTTGTTGTTTTTTGGGTTTTTTTTTGTTTGTTTTTTGTTGTTGTGTTTTGTTGTTGGTTGTTGTTTTTTTTTGAAACACCCTTAAACAGGAGACTAGAGATGTTCAGACAATTCCGCTAATATTGAATCTAAGTATTTAAAGACTATTTAGATTTAAAGTAAAGGTAATGATTGACTTAAGTGCATTGTATTTAACATGCAGGATGAAGGTCTGGGGATTTGGTTCGATTTTGTATAAGTAAATCTTTAAAAATGTGCCATAAATATATATATTTAAGCTTAGTGTTGTGACATTTCTCATGTTAGTGAATTGAACTTTAAAATATAGTGTGTGTCACCTCTCATAGAGTACGGAATTGTTCAAAATGAATATGGATGACAGAATGTAGCCAATAGAAATTCCCATAATCTGTTCCCAAAAAGAAATCCCAGGAGTACTCACTACTTTCCTAAGTAGCAGATAGAATTAAAACAAACCCAGTATTCTTGCATTTATTTATCTTTCCAAAGCTTTCTGTAGTTTTCTGGGTTGATTAAGATGTGCCTTCACAGCTTTTTGATGAGACCATTCAATCTAAGTTTTGCAAAGTGAATCACCAAATGAGAGTACTTGTCCCTGAAAGAATAAAAAACTTTGCATTAGATTTCCCTTCTTCTTGCTTCAGAGGCTTTTGGAGAAAACTTGTTCTTCCTTTAATTTCTAAGCACATTAGTCATAGAAGAGGATCACTTAGCATATTATTTGTACTACCATGTGTCAAGAAGAGTAAAGGACACAGATGAGGAAAATAAAGTAACTTTAAGGCTGACATTATAAAGAGGTAGAATAAATAATACCCAAATATGAAAGCTTCATACTATCTGTTAGTCTCCCCAGTGCCTATGTTTCACAATCAGATTTTGATTCTCTATTGTACCAAAATATTTTCACTAGCACTGTGATGCAGACAGGCACTTCTGTTCAATACATGTGACACAGAAGACATTAGAAGCAACATAAAAAAGAAAAAAAAAAAAAAAGAAAAGAAAAAAGCAGTTTAAATACTTCTATATGAAAAGCTGTCCAGTTTTATTTTCCTCTAGTTGTGATTCTGTTGCCTGAATTACTTGAAGGGATAAAGGTTAGAAGGAAAAATATAAAAAAAAATCTCTAAAAACACAGAGGAATGGAAGCAACTTGAAGCTCATTTTTGTCCAAAAAGGATTGTCTATCATTAGTCAGTTGCATTACTAAGCTGATGCATCCTTCACAAATATATAAATGGATTAATTTTATGCTAATTATTTGGGTTTTATATAAAATACAAAGTTTTATGATGAAGATTGCAAATTAACTTACTAAATGGAAAATTATTTTAATGAGTTAATAGTATTTAACAAGATTCCACATAATGTCAGCAGAGGGAATGACTTCACACAACCTATCAGAGAGACACTGTAATTTCCACAGAGGTAATAGCAATTAATAAATCAAAGCAATAAGGTCAAGATTGGTCCTGAAAACATTAAAAAGGAATAATTTGTTTCAAGGGAGGAAGACAAATTTGGATTTTGCTAGAACTCCAGTACTTCCCACAGAGTTGGGACTGAAGATAAAAAAACAAAAATGTGTTTTCCTTCTTCAGGTGCTGTTCTGCAGAGATGCAACATGAGGACGTAAGAAGTGAGATTTTGGCTAAAGTGGGGATTACCTGTCTACAAAAACTATTAGAGAAGAAGCCAGGGCCCTGTAGGAGGTTCTCATTTGGTAGAGTGAGAAAAGTGCAAAAAGCCTTAGTTTTCAACAGTCTACTCTGCCTGCAAAGAGAAGGATAATAGCTGTAAAAACCTGTAGATAATACTGGCGGAATTATTTTGAATAAGATGTATTAGCTCCACAGTAATTACTGAGCATGTTGAATATGCTGATTATTTTGGAATAATGTTATTTCAAATTTGAAATAAAATGTCTTTATTGGAAACAGGAAAGTTTTTCAAAAAAAATTCCAAAGAGTGTATCATGGATAATTTCCCTGGATAGTTGAAAATTTTTTCAGACTTATATATAAGGGGAAATTCGTGAGGAAATACTTTATGTGATGTCTGTTACTTGGTCCTTGAGTACCTCTTTTACTTCTAAGCTGAGACCATAAAATTATTTTAACTAGAACCCAAGTAATTTGAAAACTCAGCTGTTATAATACTTTTACATTTGCATATTCATGTTATGGAAATAGTTTCTGTTTCAACAGATTTCTTCTATTGTCTACACCTGACACAATAAGGTATATGAGTGAAAGCTAATTCTTTCTAATACTTTTGGGAATATAGTCATATCACAGTCCAACTCTTCATTACACATCCTTGGAACATAGTGAATGTAATATGTTTTTCAGCACAATATGAGGAATTGTAAGAGAGATCTAAGAAAGTGATAACTGAATTATTTCTGCAACAATATATCCACTGTAACCTTTCATGAGACCTCAAAACTAAATCAGAAACAGAAAGTAGTTTTTGTTGTATAGGTGTCTGACAGTCTTTTCTCCTACTTTTCTTCAGTCTTTTGGTTTGATCATAGTATTTTCACTATGTCTAGCTTCTGGAAAAAAAAAAAAAAAAGTAAAAGTAAGAACTGTGTTCTGTCTATACTTTAAATAAAAATTCGGAGCTATTGATTCCCTTTAATTATTTGACCTTGTTGATCTTCAAATAGCTTAAGAACACACCAAATTAAAAACATACTAGAGAATAGTTTTCCTTGTAAAATTTGAGACACCTGCACTTTTTTTTACAGCTATGTGCTCCCTGCTGTGAATGTGGAAAAGCTTTAAATACTTTTTTTTTTTTTTAGATTTGCCACTATCAAGCTTTTTGTATACTACAATCTGCCTCAGGCAAAGCTGAAGAAAAGAAGACTCTTTCCAACACCAAATAGTTTCTCATGTCTCTCCCTGGGAAGTAGGCAGGTCCAGTTGATTCACAGACCAGTAGATCTGGTGAACTATTTAAGAAGAAAAAGATAGGGGTCCAGAAATGCAAATTATAAAAACCTCAGAAAAGGAAATACAGAAACTGTCTCTTATA
>NW_020799097.1:46828099-46830746 GCF_003259725.1 Athene cunicularia | reverse complement strand
GGGGGGGGGGGGGAAGGAAAAAGAACCAGATTAAAACCTCACAACACTGGCGCAACATCTAGCAAAATTATCTGAACAAGTTCAACATAGCATCTACCTTTAGTAAGATGCATAAGCAGCCAGGATGGCACTCATTTTTGAAATAAAATTCCTAGCTGTTAAATACAAATACATATTCATCATATCTAATCATGGGTCTTCAGTTTCAACTGAAGGAAATGCTCATTATCCATTTGCTCCAGGTAGGATGATTAACATTTTTTTATATTTGAAGATTCAGAAAGAATTCTTCTCAGAAATGAAAATGGTGAGTTCACCCTCAGACTAAAAGAATTGGATGTAACACCTAGGCAAGAAAGCAATTCAGAAAACCTGTACAGAGCCATATAAGCAAAAATGGTTTTCCTTCCCATTGCATCAAAGGACATAATTTAAATATATGGGGAAAGATACCGAAAAATAGATTTTGATATCTTTTTAGTAACTATGAAGAATTTTTTTTTTTTATGTGGTAGATTGTCTGGAAAGGAAAATACATGGAAAGCATGATCTGAAGGAATGCAAATAGGTGTTTTAGTAATAAAACTGTCTTACATTTTTTCTTGCTGAATATTTAAGGCACTTGTATGCATCCAGAGGAGGGCAACAAAGCTGGTTGAAAGGGCTGGAATGAATGTCCTATGAGCAGTGGCTAAGGATTTTGAGTTTGTCTAATTTGGAGAATAGGAGGTTGAAAGGTGACCTCATTTCTCTCTACAGCTTCCTGAGGAGGGAAAGTGGAGAGGGATGTGCTGAGCTTTTTCTCCCTGGTAACCATTGACAGGATGTGTGGGAATGGTTCAAAAGCTGCATCAGAGGATGTTCAGACTTGGCATTAGTAAGCATTTCTTTATAGACACAGTGGTCAAACACTGGAACAGGCTTTCTAGAGGGGTGGTTGATTCCCCAAGCCTGTCAGTGTTTAAGAGGCATTTGGACAATGCCCTTAACAACATGCTTTAACTTGGTCATCCCTGAAGTGGTCAGGCAGTTGGACTAGGTCCCTTCCAACTGCAATATTCTATTCTATTCTATTCTATTCTATTCTATTCTATTCTATTCTATTCTATTCTATTCTATTCTATTCTATTCTATTCATATTAAGAAGAAAAAAAAAACAAACTAAACATGACCAAATTAACAATAATCTCATTTGCAATCCCAGAAATTAACCATTTTTAAATTATGATAAAGTTATTTGTGTCAGTTTGATGTTTTAGCAAACAATACACAGCAATCACAGATTTAAAGTTTGTTTATTCACAGATAATATGTGTCAGACAGGAGCAGAAACAGGGCTGTTTTATGAGGGAAGGCAGCTCAGGAACCCAGGTGAGAGCACAGGCAAGTCAGGGATGGCTCGGACCTCAGTGCAGTCCACAACATGAGCAGAGTGAGTGAAACTGAACTGGTGATAACAAGAAGTACCATTGACAGTCCAAAAACCATCAGCCTAAGCAAGGTAAGAAACCAGGTGCAGGTCATGCATATTGTCTCATTATGAGCAGGCAATACAGCTGAGCAAAGGTACAACTGCAGTAGAGCTCAGACCAGGACTGGAGTCATTGAATTGACTTGAAATGGGGCTTTGGGGCCATGTGGAGAGGGAGGGAGGGGATCCCAGGGGAAGGTGGTCAGGGCAATTACAGCCTGTTGGTGTACTCGAGGCCCTGACACCACCTCAGTGGCTGTTCTTTTTCATCAAAAGAATGATACAATGAATTAATTAATTTGTTTAGCAATGCTTTGTGGTGTTCGACTGTATCATGCTGCTTTCTCAGATATTTCCAGTGCAAAAGTAAAATTCAGTGTGCATAATTATAATCACAGGTAAGAGCTGATCTTCATCTTTTTTCCATTCTTCATGGTCCTGTCACACTCATTCCTTGTGTGTTTTGACTAGTAAAGATATTACTTCAGAAAGGAATTGAGCCCAGAATCACCTAGAAGTCAAATTTAGAATACATACTTACCCACCATATTATCTAGACTCTAAAAATAGAACTAACAAATAGATACCCACTAACCCATAACTAATTCCATGACTTTAAGAATATCTCAAAGATATTCTCTGTGTGTTAGAATGTTTCACTCTGACAAAATGAGGACAAGTCAGGTGTGGTGATCTGCATAAACAGGTCAGCTGCAGAAACTATAAACAAATATAATGATTTTTTTTTTTTTTAAAGCTTCTTGAGATTTGTCCATATGTATATCTGACATTGAGAGAATAATAAATAGGTAGCTCCACAGTGGATATAATCCATTATTTAAAAGTAATAGCAAAATCTTTCTTCCAACATGAGAAAGTTGAGCTACTTCCTGGTATTTAGTGCAAAGTACCAGAGATTTTTATTTCTTTTTTCTATCAGCATCTGCAGATATTTGGAATTTGCAAGACAGTCAGATTCCTGACACACTGAGTGAGATGTTCTAGTCAGCCTACACTGCAATGTATTTTGGGATAAAAATAAACTGGTCATTTTCTTCCTTTGTTCTCCCAGAGGGTTTTAAAAACACTAACACATTGTAATTGAAATCTTGAGTCTTGCCCAGTCCTCAGACATAATTTAGCACTTTTTTTTTTTTTTTTTTTTTTTTTTTTTTT
>NW_020799097.1:46781880-46828049 GCF_003259725.1 Athene cunicularia | reverse complement strand
TTTTTTTTTTTTTTTTTTTCATAAAGATACATAAAACTATGAAACCTAATTCTTCTAGAAAAAAACAGATGATTCTCAAAACCTGAAAAGTTTTGAGAAAGGAGTCTTAGGGATTATAGTAACTTTTTTTTTTTTTTTTTTTTATGACAAGAAAATTTGTGCATCCATGGAAACTATCAAGTTGCTGATGACTTTTGATTCCCCTGCTGAGATAAAAGTGAATTTCTCTTTACATAACACCTCAGCTACTGAGAGAGTGAACCCATTCTCAGAAATCATGTCTTGGAAAAAATGCTTTATTTCAATATAGGACTTTCTAAACTTAGTTAGCTCTAGTACCCTATGTACAGCAGTGGTGTCTGGTGTAACACCTGTTGTAAGAGAAGTTTCTGGTTCCTTGGCCACACCCACCATGTGTTTGACCACATTCTGTTTTTCACCACCTAAAACATTCATAAAGATATTTTTTAAGACTTGTACTTGGTTACCCAGCTATCTAGCATCATGATCTGAGTTAGTACATAGTAGTAGCAAATTGACATATCCTTAGAAACACTGGCTGTTTTTGAAGCCAATGTGCAAATCACCTGCTCAGGGAAAGTAAGACTAATACTCCATGCAAACTTCAGGGGGTTTTGTTGGGTTTTTGTTGTTGGTTTTGTTTTGTTTTGTTTTGTTTTCTGAAGGTACTATCAGTTTTACTCTCATATGCATAAACTTTCAATGTGCAGTAAAGCTAATGTTTACTGAATGTGTTTTCACTCTGTATCCTTCTACTTCTGTCTAGAAAATCCATGGACAAACATATTAGTAGTTCTCACACCTACATCAACTGACCAGAAACTGAGATGTTGACCCCAGGCATATAATCTATCCCTTATTTTGTTGTCACATATCCTTCTTTTTCACATAGGGACACCACTCTCATAGCTCCAAACCTGCCACCAAATAGGTACTAACCAGAACCCTCAACTCTTTTATTTTCAGCAGTCTAAGGTCCACTTCACCATGGAAAGTGTTTGCTCCTATCTCATCCCATTGATATACAGTCAGACAGGTATGAAGGTTCCGGAATAATGTGATAGGGTTCACAATCCAATGTGACTAGGATAGAGTCTTCTTAGTACAGCAATTACTTCATGGCCAAGTAACTTGACTGTGAAAATATATTTACCAGAAAGCTACTATGTCAAAACTTTCTCTAAAATAATTTTATGCTTCACTGGCTATGGTTCAGTCTAGACATAATCAAACCAACTTTAAATGAATTCTCTCAGGCATAGGTAGCAGTCTAATTTGATGAGCAGAGCAAGTCGCACAACCCGCTAGAGAAATAAAAGTGCCTCTGCTGAAATACATGTTATCATCACTAGACTAAACTACTAACTGAACTAAACAGTTAAATACCATTCATTCAGCTGGAAATAGAGAAGACTTGATATCCTTGTTAGTATTCCAGATCAGAAAAACAAAATTAATTGCTCATGTGCTGTCATACCAAATGTGAATGTTAATTAGGTTCTCCAAAATGCATGAAAATTACTGTAGTTTAAACTCCTGTTGAGAAAGCTTAGAAATTACCTCATGAGGCATATTGTTTGTTTGAAAAAAATCAGAATTGTTGGTCCAGTCTCATTCTGAATGATCAGTGTAATGAAGTAAAGATCATGTGTCTGAGGCTCCAAATCTTTACTGGTTGAAAATGTATTTGTCTCTTAGAAGTATAACACTGCAGTCTAATGGTCTTGCAGCTAAACCAATGTCTCTTGTTTAGTGGTGAATGGGGAGAAGAATCTTGCTGCATCTGCCTTCCCTGAAACATTAAAGATTCAGAAGAAAGGAACTCTTCCATCCACCTCTTGATTAGTAAGAGAAATATAGCTAGAAAGAGAGCTTCATCTGCATAACTTGAATTGTAGAAGTGACAACCTAGGAATCATCATGATGATATATTCTCTCAGCATTAACCATGTTGTGAAGAATAAGCTAAGGAGTAGGTAAAAGTCTTCCACAGTGCAAGTGATCATATTCAAATCCTTTTCTACTATGTCTCATGTATTCCTGGTTTCCCTTTGGTACTGGCAGGGTTTTTTACTGAAGTTCCAGAAATGAGCAGTATGCATTCTTCTTCGAAGAAAGACAGCAGTAAGAATGAACTTAGCTTTTAAATAAATCTGGTATTATTATGACACTGTTCAGTGGTGAAATTCTCATCATGACTAGAATTTTCTTGTATATAAACTGGAAACTAACTTGCTTAAATCTATCTCAATAGTTTCCTGCTCAGTACTACTGAAAACCCAGTAGTCATTTTTAGGAAAGACAGAAACTGCTGATCTTCAAATGAATATTAGACCCTTCTTTGCTATGACATGTATTTCCAAATTACATTGAAACTGAATCAAAGATACTGGTACTAAATGATCATACTGGTATCAATTGATGTGTGAAGTTTGGTAGTATAGCACCTAAATTATCTAGCAAGCACATTCCCAATTCTTATTTTATTAAATTATAAGGTTTTTCTTTTGGACAATGTGTCTTCACATGTATGAAGAATGACCATGATTCCAGTATGAATGGAATGTATGTTTTGAATTTCACAAGATAGTGTTGCATTCATATCTTTTGTTCTTGGAGGAAAAGAAAAAAAAAATAAAAAGCAAGCAAAGGAGAGAGTGAGAGAAATGATGTGAAAGAAGGTGAGAGAAAATGGCTGTCTAAGAGAATCCCAACAGGGGAACTGGCTTGGTTTTTCTGCATTTCCTTTAGGAAAAAAAGAAGAAAAAAAAAAAAAAAAAAAAAAAAAAAAAAAAAAAAAAGAAAATAAAAGAAGCGCTAATAATCTTTTTTGATATGCTGATATGTTGGGTTTTATTACAAATTATTTACTAATATAATTTTTTCCAGCATTATTAAAAGTGTATTAAGGAAAAATATTAATTTCAGATATATCTAACCCAGCATAATATAACGCATGATCAGAAAACTCCACACTGGATTACACATACCGAGACTATTACTTTTCCCCTACTGAAAATGGGGAGTGAATTTTTGACGAAGAAATACTTTCCAAAGGGCCAGAATTGATCCTCTAAGACTTATTTCACAGTACATTACCAAGAAACAATACTGTTGCCAGCAAGGTCCTGCCCCATCATCCTCTTCTTCCAGAAGCAACAGCTTAACTATCTGTAAGCACAAGTGGGACTTTGTTACTGTGTTTGTGAGTAGGGGGTTAGAGTTGATCTAATCCAAACCTCTCCTGTAACTAGGACCATGCTGAGGGAACAGTTTGTCTTGTTGAATCAAATGATTTCTCTTTTCTGAGGGGAAGGAGTCTGAAAATTAATTATCCTTGCCTAAGGTGTTCCAATCTATCCTAGAGGTTATGCAGTTTGTACTCCCAGTTTCTTCTATCAGGTAGGTTTCATGCACAATTTTCCCTATCATAATTTTATTTTCTCTGTGGAAAGATATATCATGGCAGAAAATTCCCAACCAGTTCCACCTACAGTACACTACCTAGTGTACTACTGATTGATTTTTTTTCTTTCTCTGTTCTGCTTGGGAAGTCTGACTTGTCTAAGATTAAATAATCTTAAACAGAACATTTGAGGGAAAATGCCAGTGCACCATTTACTGGTTGCTGCTGCTGCCACCAGAAATAGCGAGGGTTATTGCTAGATAGAAACAGAGATATGCAACAGAACATGTAGCTGAGGCACACTTTTCTCCTTTAAAAAGGAAGGCACTGACTGCGATGAGATTATATGACAACAGATTTTTATACATGTTCTCAAAACATGTTCCTGTGTCAATAGGCTTGTTTCTTATCACTGTTGACATGCATATACACATATGAATATGCAGATATAATATGGCAGCTATGTGCATTGCTAAAAAGTAAACAGAATCTTCTTTTTTGTTTGTTAAACATAATAGTTAATTTATATCTTATTTACCTTTGATTTGTTTCATCCATCTCCTTTTATTTAACCTAAAGAAACTTTATACAACCAGACTGAAAAATCTTTTCCTGGTTTGTGTCACTTGTGTTAATCCCATACAAGACACATTGGTTTTGACTGTAAGAAGGATTTCTGTTTAATAATTTGATTATTCTCCGTACATCCTTCTTTGATAAAAAATTGATCATGGCCTTATATGCCTGAGTACCAAAATTAGATTTGCGCAATCGACATAGTGAAAGTGGTTATCTCCTCCTAGCTATTGTTTTAGACATCTCTGAAATCTCAAGAGATCTTCAGGTCATTCACTGCTCAGCAACAATATCTATACAAAGTACCAAGTCTCGTAGTATTGTATTTTTCCAGTCTTTCGAATACTGAAACTATTTTAACTAAAATATTCTACTCCCTCCCTCCAACCCCAGTCAAACTGCCAGTCAAACAAAATGGTCCAGTTTATTCTCACCTCTGACCTAAAATACTGTTGCCTCTGGTCACACTAGTTTAAGCAACACATAAGCAGCTTTTAGCACCATCTAGCTAACTCTCAATGTAATATGCTTCACCAAAGTTTTTTAATCCATTTGGAAATGTTCTGAGTCCATTTCTACAAACCTCACACATTGTTTTTAGTCCTCCGTATGAAATTAATCTCATGCATAAAGTCTGAAAACTTTCTCTGGTGTGGCTTAGGCTCTTTTTACATGTGATTAAAAGGTCTTTAGTAACTATCAGAAAGCTGTGTGGAAGGGCAAACATTAGAAAGAGTATCACACAGGTTTTGTACTGTCATATTTTCAGTTGATATCAGTGAGAGAGAATCACTTTGACATGAAATGGATTTGCGGTTTCATTCCAATAGTTATACAGTATGATAAATTTTTCAGAGAAACTATAGGACCATAGAAAGATGTGGAAACTAAACTGAAAGTATTTTATGATTAATTTTTAATTTTGTTGTTTCTACCTATGATAGTTAAGAGAAATTTTATTAAAATTGTTTGCTATATTCAATAACGAAGGAGCACAAGTAAGAGGAAAAAAGCTCTTCTCTTTGTAAGCAGTGAGTTAACCTGCAAGTATATTTTCAAGGATAACTGCATCTCTTCTCTCTATACAAATGTAATCTTTACAGTGCCTAGAATTTCCTACAAGACTCTAGTTTGAACCTATGTATCAGAGACCTGCAACACTTTTCTGCTCCCAAAGTAATAAACCACTATATGTGCTGCAATGGCCTCTTTCAGTCTCCTAATCATGTTTCCATTTTCTGCACCTCTGCCATCAAGCAAAATGAAAGTGGAACACATGAATAGTAGCTTAAAAAACTAGAGAAAGATGATGATTGTGGCAAAATGAATTCTATTAGCTAGCACTAACAATTAGATATAATATTTAAAACTGAGTTGATGTAGGATTTGTAATTTTTCAGTAATCCAGTTGGGATTACATTAGTAAAGGAATGTTGTGAATTTACCATTTTTTTTTCTGTTGCATTAAATTAAAAAAAAAAAAAAAAAAAAATATTTTCCTTCTGTTCAGCACGGTTAAACAACAAAGTACTATCCTGAAAAATGACGAAACAAAATATAAGGCAATTCTAAAATTTAACAGATTTTTCCCAATAAAAATATTTATACACTCAAAAAGGTAGGGTTTTTTCAGTTTCATAAAGTACTGTTTTATTGTATTTAATACTGCCTAAAATATTTCAACTGACTTCTCTTAGAAAAAGTAGAAAATTGAAATTAAGTTCCTTTGTAAATCATCATTAATTCAGATAATATGGTTGTTAATTTTTGATGAGGATCTGAATTTTAGGCAGCAATCAGGATGAATGCGACCGCACATACTTTTATTCTAGTATAGTGATACATAAATTGACTCTTTTTATAAGTTTAGTAATCCTAAAAGGTAGTTGGATGGGTTTTCAGATTTTATTTTTTTTATATATTTCATTCTCTATTTCAGATAGGTTCTGAAAATTAAACTTTTACAATTACTAACTGAAATACCTTAAAAGCTGAATTAAGGCTGATAATTATTTACAGAAAGGACAAATTTGTCCCCATTGGGTAATTTTAGGGCACTGACTTCCTCTAGAACTCACCAAGCAAGGGTTGTCTGTAAGACATCAAATGCTACTACAGATTATCTTATGTATTTGTGAAATTCTAGTTGCTTTGGTTATCTTAGTTTCCCATTACAAGGATCAGTTTTTCCCATTGGGAGCAATGCATTTCATAATTCAATTCATTAAGATGCATTAACTAATTGTCTCCTTTTGTTTGCAGTTATTTAAACTAAATTAAGTCACTTAGACTTTTCCATCTTTGTTTCTTCTTTCGCTTAATCTAAACTGGAGAAAGTGATCCTTAGCTGGAAAATAAAAAGAGAAAGCATTCCTTACAGCAAAAGTTGAAGCCCTAGTATCATAGTGTAAAAAACAGTTTACAGTCAAAGTGATATAAAAGACTTTTATATTAATTTGCCTATTATAAATATTGATTAGCTGATGTTTGTTGTGAGGGGGTTGTTTAATTTCTTTTTTTTTTTTTTTTTTTTTTTTACTTCATTCCAAGAAATGGACATTAATGTACATTTCATTTAGGAATTTCAACATAAGACAGCCATGGTATAAACCTGTCATGACATTGTCACCAAAATGGGATAAAAGAACCTAATGACACCATTGTGATGTAGATAAGCAGATATTTTTTTTATTAACGACCAGGTGCATAGAGAGTCTCACTAACAACGCACATCTAACTCATGTAGCGTGCTGATTATATAGGATACGGTAGCACATATTAATCACGTTCTCATACATAAAGATGTTAACTCCCATAACTCATTTTCTTACTCCCTCCTCTTTCCAGTCATGTGCACTTGAGTCCTGAAATGAGTCAGGGGGCTGCTTTTGTGACAATCACAGACTACTGACGTAAAAAAAAAAGATTCTGCAATGCCCTTGACCCAAGGATCTTTGGCTCACATTGCAATTTTAACATGCTTTGAGGCCCTTTCACGATGTAACTTTTAGAACACCTGGTCTACAGGGCAATAAATTGTCCTTATCGAACAGTCTAACAATGGTTCCTCATCATGAGTCTTTGTATGGAAATCTGGTTAATGATTATCACTAGTCTACGTGACCTTAGCCTGGGACTTTAAAAGGACTTTTTAGCAGCATAACTGGTTCTATAGTTACTCTAAATCATTCCTTGTTTAAATCCAAATCACAAAAAATCATTAAGATGAGCTCAAATCAGTAACAAATCAGTAACGATCGGTAACAATATAGCACTCATTTTAGCAACTAAAAATTGTTCCTGATATCCAATAATCATGAGATTCCTATTGAAATAAGAAATGAACAAACAAATAAGTTTTACCTAAACTTATCTTACAGAATACTCTGTACAAAATTTTCAGATTTTTTTTAGCTACTGTGAAATAATAAAATTAGTCATTTAAATTAATGATTTCCCCTTTCCCCCATTTTATATTCTCATTATTTTTTTTTTAGTAGAGTTATTTTCCTACTACTACACTGATGTCAGAAAAATAAATTTGGAAAGACGTTCATGGCAATGAAATAGAACATTTCCAGAAATAGCACCCCGCCCTGTTAAAAATACACAAAGATGTTTCTGACCTGTGGAGAACCACTGAGGATCACAATAGAAAAAAACATTTTTTCGGGTCACTTTATTTTTTTTTCCTCTTTGTTAGTTATTGTTCTGCATGGAAACTTTAAAAATGAGCAACACTAGGGTTACTTCAGTAACCCTGAAGTAAGCGGTGTTCAATTAGTTTAACTGGTGGCTGCAGATGACCTGTGAATTCCTCTGTGTTTATTTTCCCTTGGTACAAATATGCAGTAAGAGAAGACCAAGGATCTAGGGATATGAAGACAAGAAATACTGTCTGTGAATCACTTGACTAAAATGCTCTCATTTCAAGCCCAGAGGAGTTTTCAAGTATCTAGAGTTTAATCTGGTCATAGCACAATTTGGGATTTCACAGAGATTAAAATTTTTCTGCTTTATTATTACTCTGCCACCTTTTACTTCCCTACAACATGGAAACTCAACCTGCTCTGTCTTGAAGTTGTACCTTTTGGGTGAGGCATAATAGCTGCTAAATGAAGTCTTTGTCATCCCTTCCACCCTCTGCACTTGGAATCGCATGTGGTAACGTGCTTATAAAGGTTACTATCAGTGAAGAGTCAATATGGTGAAAGGGATCCAGCATGCTGATTTAGACAAGTGTCTCTTCTATTTCATGGTTTATGTTGCACTGACTTTCATTTTTCTCCTATCAAAGAACTCGTTTCTTTATATGACTAAGACTTGACTTCAGTTCTATAGGTGACCTGTCACAAGAGCTACTATAATATATCTATATCTATATATACACATATAGATATATACACATCAGCTTCCAAGGATGTACATCTCCCTGTCATTCTTCATTGACTGTATTATCTTCTCAACAGAATTCTAGACCTAGGCTTTTAAAATTGCTTTTATTTAAGAACAACAGACTTAATAACCTTTCCATTAATTCATTTTTTCCACAGTCCCTCTAATTTACCTAAGCTGACTTAATAAAACCTGAGATTTGAGGAACTTAATGACTAAATTAATTCAGAAATATGCACTTGTTCCAATAAAAGCTACAAAAATATTTTCTTTACATCATTTCAGTTTTGATCCTTACCATGTTTCTTTCCATGAAAACTTCAAACTGTGTGACAATATCCAGAACAAGTCATGTAACTGAGAAAGAATGAACTTGTTTTCATAGTAGAACAAAGATTGTATTTCACTTTTTTTTTAAAAAAAAGACATTAAACACTAATAAAATATTTCTACTTCTTAATTTAAGGAACTGAGATTTGTCTGCTATTGTATCCAGTCAGAAAAGGTCTACCTACCAGTATTTTCAAGTTTCTTTTCTCCTTATAAGGACAATGCCCATGAGCTAGAATATATTTCCAAGGAGGAATAAAGGCTTTTTTGCTGTATTCTTATATCTTTCCTCTTCAAACACTTCATTTCTCTCCTGTATATGAACTATCCTGCCCTAAAACACTTCAGAGTTTGTCCTGCTTTTGCTAAAGCCAGGAATAACACTGACTGACTGGACATTATTGATTGTAACATGGATCTCCCTATGCTGGAGAGAGTGTGCTAAAATCAAAGGATGGTGAGACCAACTTGTGTTTATCAAAGCATATATTATCCTACAGTAGCAGGGTTACTAGCTGTTGTGTCAAGATAAGGTTATGCACCGGAAAAGGATAGCCACTCTGACTTCAAAAGACTGGTTTGAATAGGAAATGTAGCATTTCTCATTCACTGATACTGTGCATTAAAACATTCTCAAAGCCAGGAACAGTATGAAAAAAATAATAACTCCTGGCTTTTGCTTTTGCATCTGGACCTCTTTCTCACTGTAATTTTAATCTTACTTTACATCAGAGGGCTGGAACAACCTCACATTCAAGCAGAAGGTTGCTCTGTACATGCACTCTGTACTACAGTACTTTGAAAGATATGTTCCATTTATAAAATACATCTCTTAAACAGCACACAAGCTTAGCAGGGATGTTGTTTTTAAAAACAAGCAGAAAACAAGTTATAGTCCCACAAGAGATCTGATTCCTTCCAGATCTTAATATATTTTCCTCCTTAAACAAGCACAGATGCAACAGTTCATATTATCTTTAAATAGGTCAAAGATGCTTTCAAACCTCAAGTGTCTTATTTCCTCTAAGATGGTTCTCCTTTCTTCTCAGATAAAAGAAATATGACTGAAGAGGTTAAAAAATCTGAAAATGGATATTGGTCTTAGCCATCATTACATCATTATTTCATAGATATGATTGTGTTAGAGGCAAACACAAATCAGAGAGTATATAGATGAATGAACAGCAGTAATTATTTATTGACCTTGCAACTCTAATAATATAGACTACCAGAAACCTCAGAAATAAGTTTTAGCAATGAAGTGACTATAAAATTCTGATTAACAACTAAGAATCTGAAATACTGTTCAAAGGCAAAATAAAATTCTTAGCTGCTGTATCTTCTATTTTACCTCTCATTGTCTATATATTTCTGCATATAAAACAGTTTTCCTTGAGTAATACTTGAGGTAGAAGATAGCACCTTGCAGAAGTGTATATTTAGGGCATGACTGCTCCATAGAAACCATTCTTGAATTTTTCATTCTGGGACAAGCTATTGAGGTTCACTCCTCTTCCCAAAACTCACATAATTAAAGCTATCTCTGTATGGCTAACCTAAGAAGAAAATGAGGTGGCTAGGCTACTGTCGCAGTCCGCTCGGTGGACTCATGATGGTTTGTTTGCTACGATCTCAAAAGTGCAAAATTAAGGCGACCAACAAAAGGGCATTGTATCAATCAAACAGTGAAACATTTTTGTGTTGCCTGTGAAGCGGCAGACGATAGTTGGAGATGGTTGAAAGAAAGATGAAAAGTAAAGTTTAGAGAGGAGAGAAGGAGAGGTTAGAGCTACCACTGCTGATCTCAAGACAACCTAAAGGTCTTGGGTCCAGCCAGTGCTTGGTTGTTGGTCATCATGATCCTTCATGGGGAAGCTTCAACTTTTCATTGTCCAGAAGTCATCTTTTATGTTTATTGACACACCTTGCTCCTTCACTGCCTCAGGAATCTCCACCCTTCTCAAGAAAGGCTACCATGCATGCACGAGGGGAAGTGTCTGAGGCGTGGTTGGTCTTAGAGGGGGGTAATCTTCAACTAGGTGTGTTTTGGTATCATAAAGAAGCAAAGTTTGTCTAAAATTCATGATTTCTTCACTGATGTTATGACAACATAGTTGCAGTCTATCTTTTCCAACAGTAGCTATGCAGTCATCTCTAATGGTTCTGGTTAGGCTCAGGTACCGAACAATAGCACAGCACTCTTTGTACTACACCGTTCAGTATTCCAAAGAACAGCACAATACTCTGTATCACACAGTTCTGTATTCAGGAGCCTTTGCACTGTATTCCACTCTTGGGATCGGCAACTGTGTTCCAAACAGGATATTGTCAGGTACCTTATTGTTCATGTTGAGACAATGCCGATCTTCTGACCAACTCTTACACCTATCTGTCTTCCTAACTTTCACAGTCAAGGCCTTTTTATAGCTAGGTCAACTGAGAGATCACTTGCAGAATGAGGGCACACCTATGAAATACCTATGGAAAGAATGTGATTTTTCCTTTTCTTTTTCAGAAGAAAAAACCCCCACACCTGTTTCTGATAGATAGACATCAAAGTATACTATATTCAGATAAGTAACTAAAAAAGGCATTGATTGCCATGAAGGAAGTATATAAATGATATTTGAAGTCGCCTAGTTTCAGAAGGAATTCCATTTTCTATCTCTGGATTTCTTCAGTTAGTAATTTCTTTAAACACCCTGTACACAGAAAAAAAATAGCAATGAAAATAGACAATGGATTGTTTTATCCATCATTCTTCATATCAGAGTTGAAAAGTCCTTGGAGAGGAATGCACAGCCTTTTTGATCATTATGATATTTTCATATTGCTCTATGACCAATTCATATAATGAACTGCTTGCTGAAACACAGGCTCAGCTCTTTGTTAATCTCCATTTCAGACCGTGAAGACTTCTGCAATACTATTTATTGAGAGAACCAGAATGAAGATACTATCAGAGCAACCATGTATAGGAAGAAAAGTTCATATAGCATTGTGTCTGGTTCCTGGTTTTCCTACTAAAGGAAGACTAGAAGGATCTTTCTAAATTGTGTTAACCCCTTCAAATCTGTACTGTTTATGAAGCCAATGACTGCAGTATCTACATATAGAACTAATAGCTTATGGGAAACCCAGTGCCAGACTACTTCTTTCAAACACTAAATTCCTGAGCACTAAAATCTCCTGGATCAATTTAGCCTATATCTAATTAATGTGCTGCATAATAGGTTTACTATCATAATGGGGGATGACAAGAAGACTGCAAAAAGTTACCACTGCAATTAGTGCTTTCCATCTACATTAATTTAGCAAATTAACGACTTTGAAATAGCCCCAAATCAGAAACAAAAAGCACTCAGAGACATTGCTAAATTAGGGGTTTTTTGGTAACTGTTAAAAAAAAGAGAGTTTAAGTGTGTTGATGCAGAACATACAGAAAAGAAACAGCAGTGGAAAGTAATGAAGAAGTGTAGCTTAATCAGTAACACTAATCTTTCTGTTAAGGACATTATTAAAAAAAAAAAAAAAAGAGAGACTGTGCTATAGTAAAAGTAGAAATATTAACAATTACAGAAATTAATGTACCTGTAATTGCCTGTTACTGCCTATCACCTGAAACTATGTTTTGACATTTTGGGTGAGAGTGGTGTTATCACAGATTTTTGACCACCACATGAGTAAAAGTAGTTTTCACACAAGTTAGCAACTGTAATTTGCTTACTTCCAACTTGAATATTGGAGATAAACATTGCTGCCCTCACTTGCAAATGCTGACGGGTAAAACACTGTGGACCTGAAAATTTCAGCTATTTAGACCTCATGCTTATGTTGATAGGTAAACAGTCTGTTTTATTTTGGGGAAAGTTTATGCAAATTTAATTTGTATCATTACACCTCTGGTGCAAATTCTTTTCCAATTCAGTGAAATTAAATTTCTGTGCCCGTATCCTTAAATGTCAGAAAGGGATGCATGCTTTCTCAAGGACAGAAGGGAAGGAAACAGAGCGAAACATCACTTGGGTTTACATGGTCAAGTTTGTTAAAGTTTCTAGATATAAAATAAGCAAGACCAGCCAATTATTTCCCAGGAAAGTAATCAATATTAGAAAATCTCAAACAAGCAAAGAATAAAGCCAAAGGCCCAAAAACTTGCTTTGGCAAGGGGGTGAACCTAAACCTTTAATACTTAAAACTGTAAATAGAATCATAGAATGGTTTGGATCAGAAGGGATATTAAAGATTATCTAGTTCCAACCCCCCTGCCATGGGCAGGGACACCTTCCACTAGACCAGGTTGCTCAAAGCCCCGTCCAACCTGGCCTTGAACACTGCCAGGGAGGGGGCAGCCACCACTTCTCTGAGTGACCTGTTCCACTGTTTCTCCACCCTCACAGTAAAAAATTCCTTCCTTATATCTAATATAAATCCCCCCTCTTTCCTTTTAAAACTGTGATCCCTTGTTCTAACACTACTCCCTGATAAAAAGTCCCTTCACATCTTTACTGTGGGCCCTTTTTAAATACTGGAAGGCTGCTATAAGGTCTCCCCGGAGCCTTCTCTTCTCCAGTCTGAGTAATGCCAGTTCTCTCAGCCTGTCCTCATAAGGAAGGTGGTCCAGCCCACCTGATCATCCTTGTGGCCTCCTCTGGACCCACTCAAGCAGATACATGTCCTTCTTATACTACGGGCCTCAGGTCTGGGCACAGGACTCTAGGTGGGTTCTTATAAGAATGGAGTAGAGGGGGAGAATCACATCCTTCGATTTGCTGTACACACTTCTAACACAAATCTAATGTCAGAAGATATAATAAATTTGGTATCGTTCTATACTAAGTAATTTAGACAAAATAAACTTGCATTTATGACAATGCCTTTCAGCTGACTAAAATATATGCATGGTAAAAGCAGCTAGGGTCAACCAAGACGTTGCATTACTTTGCTTAATTCTATTTTAATAGGAAATCCCTCAGTGTTTAAAAAAGAAAGCTGTCTTAAAATATTTTTAAATTCTTTTGTGAATTTGTCAATCAGTTTCATGCCTGTGGTTCTTGTTTTGCCTTTCTTCATTTAAGCCTAAATACTTAATCCCCAGTGCACCAATTTACAATTACCTTCTGGGGCAAGCTGCAGTGTGTCAAAGGGTTGCAGTTTCCTAATCACCCAGGTCAGAGAATCTCTTGGATTCACTGATCCACTTCACTGTTTCCTTTCAGCCTATGGTGTCTGTGATTTCTTTGCATAGAAGCCAAGTTGAGGGAGATGTTTGAAGGAGGAGGTGGAAGAACACAAGGAAGGGAATCTGAGTGATGCTAAAATACATTCCTATTTGGGAAACCCTTCTGGGAGCAGAGGCCAGGAAATATTCACAGACAAAATCTGAGTACTTCTGAAGCTTTTTTTTCCTGTGTGGGTTTTTCTGGGGGGAGAGGAAGATTGATTGGTTCATTGGCTGGTTGGTTGTTTTTTTAATTGTTCCACCCTTTTTGTATATCTTCTTATCTAATTAATTTTTACTCATATTTATGCAAACTTTGGGACTTCATTCTTACTTTATCTTTTTTTTTTTTTTTTCTCTTTCTAGCATTATGTAAAAAAAAGTTATCAGTTCAGAAAAGATAACACAGAAATCAGTAATAAAAGCACAGACAATATTAATGTCATTCTAAATTTTAATAATGATGTTAATGAGTTTCCACTTATTCATAATATCTCTGCTTTATCTATCATTTTTGTATTGCACACACCTGAATTTTATCAAAGAAGCAAACTACCAGGGAAAAGATCTGGGGAATTTTCAATATAAAATAAATCAACCTAAGCTAGTGGCAGACATTCATAGAACAGGACAAGAATATCTGTACAGATAGCTGCAGTTTAGTTTTTGTACCTTAAATTCATAGCCAAATTTTATTCCAGCCTACCCCTATATGTAAATTGGATGTCCAAAACAAGTATCAAACACTTGAACAGTGCCTTAAAGCATGATGTCTCCATTCTTACATAGCTGCAAATTTATGAACAGGTAAATGGTAGTTTAAATTTGAGCATGTAAATTTGTCTTTATGCAATAAGTATAAGAAATTTTTTCTCACAGAGTTAGATCTACTACAATGTCACATGTTTAAAACCATGAGTTTATCATAGAAGTGCCTTCTCAACCATATGTACAGATTTACCAGAGTGATTCTACAATAAATTTAAATTATTGAACTATATTTGAACTCTGATAGAGATATGCTGTTGCATAACATTTTAATTAGACCTGGGAATATCAGAGAAAAACGTCTCATAAAAAGACATATCCTCTTAATTTAAAAAATAGCAATAGTAATGAAATAATAATAATTTTTTAAAAATATGTAATGGAATTAAATCACTAAAGTACCTCTAAAATTGAGGCAGCATTCACAAAATCACAGAACCACAGAATCATCTAGGTTGGAAAGGACCTTGAAGATCATCCAGTCCAACCATTAACCTAACACTGACAGTTCCCAACTATACCATATCCCTCAGCGCTATGGCAACTCTACTCTTAAACACCTCCAGGGACGGGGACTCCATCACCTCCCTGGGCAGCCCATTCCAAGGCCCAACAACCCGTTCTGTAAAGAAATGCTTCCTGACATCGCGTCTAAACCTTCCCTGAAGCAACTTGAGGCCATTACCTCTTGTCCTATCACTTGTTACTTGGTTAAAGAGACTCCTCCCCAGCTCTCTGCAACCTCCTTTCAGGGAGCTGTAGAGGGCGATGAGGTCTCCCCTCAGCCTCCTCTTCTCCAGACTAAACACCCCCAGTTCCCTCAGCCGCTCCCCGTACCACCTGTGCTCCAGACCCTGCACCAGCTTCGTTGCCCTTCTCTGGACACGCTCGAGTCATTCAATGTCCTTTTTGTAGTGAGGGGCCCAAAACTGAACACAGGAATTGAGGGGCGGCCTCCCCAGTGCCGAGGACAGGGGTCAGATCCCTTCCCTGTCCCTGCTGGCCACGCTATTGCTGACACAAGCCAGGATGCCATTGGCCTTCTTGGCCCCCTGGGCACACTGCTGGCTCCTGTTCATCTGGCTTTCATTCTTCAAGACACAGGATATCAGAAAAAAAAAATATGGAGTTGTGAAGCTAAATCACAGTTCTAAAATTTCTGTTTTCTATTCTTTGCTGTGGCTATTACTCAGCCTGTTCTGTGGCTAGGTGAAAAGTAAATACTGTTACAGTATCAACATTGTGTATGCACTTCTGTGTTTCATATGCTATTGTACATAAAATCATATAACTTGTACAAATATGTGTATGTGTGCTATAGGACCTAAAGTATAGATTTTATCCTTTCCCTAACAGATGTATTCCTGAGTTTACCTTTGCCACTGCTGTGTAAAGATGCCCTTGTTCAGCCTTTCCTATGTTCCAGTCAGGACAGGCTGGAAGTCAAAATGTACTATTTCATCCTACTTCCCAGGTCATTTGCTGAGACGACCAGTGGTGTTTAAACTTGCTCAGGTTTCCGTATCAGTGAACAGATGGTGTAAATCCACCCTGAATTGCAGAATCTGCATTATCCCTCTTTCTCAGTCAGCTTAGTGCACATTAGTTTGTATTGAACGAGAACATATAGCTAAGGACACACTGTGCTAGACACTGTACAAGCATAACAAATTGAGAGTTTTTGTCCAGGGAGCTTAAATTTAAGTTTGAAATGAGAGACAGCAGGTGGATAAGACAGATGGAGAGGAAACACAAAAATAGCAGTGAGGCAGCTGTAACCAGTGCTATAAGCAGTGGTCACACCAGCTGGCTAATCACTGAGAAGTGGTTTCTATCATTGCCACAAAGACAAGCTTGAAGGAAGGATTTAAAGTGGAAGTGAGAATTTATTTTAGAATTATTTCCATACAGAAGTGGGAATGTGAGAAAATGACATTTGTTGTGTGAAAAATGCAACAAATAGGAGATCAGAAACCAGGATTCCAGCCAGCACAGCAGTGGGAATCTTGATGTACATATACAACTGCAGATGAGGTGGGCATTAACCTTGAAGAGTTTTAAAAGTGTTAAGAAGTTGCATAAAATGAGAGCATTTTGTTTGAGGCAATGAATACAATGATTTGTGCAAACCCACTTAGAAATATTTTATGTTGCTTTAAAGGGGAGAAGTTTAAATATGATTAAGAAAGAGGAGGTAAAATTTCCTGCCAGAGGGTTACACAAACATCTCAACATCACCAGTTTCAGTAGTGGGGGACAGGAGGTTTAGTGGAATCCAGGAATTGATATTTTCAAGGACTGGCACGTCTGACTTTTCACCTCGAAAATCAAAGTCAAAATGCTTTTTCCTGTTACAGCACATGAACTTCTGTGGACTTATGATGTGCTTCATACAAAGGGTGTATGGAGACTCCTGATGTCTGAAGTACCTTGCCCAGGCAGCAGAGACAGACAGCTCTGTCACCAGGGAAACTTCATTGTTTCTATTGTGATCCCAAAAGTGTCTATAGTTAAGAATTTATTTGGAGCAGGTTTGCTATTTAAGAATGTAGCTTTTCAGTTTTGGTACTTCATTCTGGTCTCTGAAGCTTGCATCTCTGTCCCTCTGTATCTATCCTCTTCACAGACAATTTCAACAGCTTGAGCTCACCTCTTTACAGATGATGCCACATGCTCCCTCTCTAACGGGCAGCTTTAGTTCTCTCTCACCCATGTACACATAAACAGGTGATGTCAGATGCCCCCTCAACTCCAGGCTTCACCCAAGTGGGTGCAAATACACCCAAGCAATACAATATATCTGCATATACTTAAAAAATGAATCCAGGTATGTTTTCATGAGTTAGGACTTGCTGGAAGAACTTCATCTTTCAGTAGCTCGTCCAATGTCTAATCAATTATTTACTCTTCTCTTGCTTTGCACTATTTTACCCTCTTTCTAAATCAGTTCTAAATAGATTACAATGTAATACTTGAGTCTTAAAAGGCTAATATAAGATAGTTTATACACTTGTCACAGATTTACAGTAAGATCATTTATAAGGTAAATATGTATTTAATTTATTTCTGGACCTATTAAATGTGTTTATTCAACAGTTACTGGAAAACTAATAAACCCACCTTTTGTTTTGATGAAACAAATCTCGTATATACAGCATTTCTTGTGGAAAAATATATATATATTACCCCCAAAAGCTGTAAAAAAATTTTATGTTCTACTGCAGGAATACTGCAAAGTTAAAAATGTATTTCTAACTGACATTTAGTGCTCACTAAATAACACCTACATTGTACCTACTATTATTATAAAAAATGTATAACTGTAAGTGAAGGGTGTTAGGGAAAGAAGTTTTTCTTCTGCTGACAATTTGTTTATTTTATATCCTTTCAATACTTTGCAGATGTCAGTCAAACCCTTGATGCCAGTTTTTCTCAAACTGGTAGACAGAGACAAGTGATACTTTGGAGCACATTAAACAATAACATTGTTTATCTTGTCATCTTGCTCCATCTTGTTCTGCAGACGGTCCTACTTCTCGTCAGGTTCATCTACACAACAAAATGCAAGGAGCTAGATCTGGTAACTAGAAGAAGTCTACAAGAAATCTACTAGGCTCTGCACAACTGTAAGGGTCCAAGAATGAACATCAGATCATTCATGAGGGACTGAGGGATTTTAATTCTGATATTACAAGCTTCAAAGGACCCAGATCTATCAGTACGGTGCTCACTACAGGACTGGTTTTGCTGCTTAAATGGCTCAGCTGACACACCCAGAATACACAGAATTCTAGAAGAATACCTTGAAAAATTTAAGATTCTTCACTGTTTAAAAGGCAAACCCATAAAATAAGTCTTGGTGTGGGATATAGAGCTAAATTAACCCTGTATTAGTATCCTAGAAAATATAATCAGTCAAATAAAACCAGCTGAGAGGCTTCTATAATATCTAATTTTTGTATTGTGGAGTGTTATTTCAAGGGAAAATTACTTACTTGAGAAGCACTGAATGTTTTCTCAAATATTACAAATAAATTAGTTAATGTTTTGTGAAACTTCTTGCAGATAATCCTGTAATTCAATACAGAAAATATGAACAAGATGGTTTACATTGTCTGGCTTTATTGAGAAAAAGTATTTTTTTAATCTTTCCAGAATTCTGGAGACACTAACATTACTGGAGGGTTAGCTTTAGAAGAGCATTAGGTATTTCTGATAGTTAGATATTTCTGAGTAAGATGATCAGCACCAGTATGGTAGGTTGACCTCGGCTGGATGCCAGGGCTTAGTGGGAAGCACCAGGGCTGGATGCCCACGAAGCCACTGTATCACTCCCCTCCTCAGCTGGACAGGGGAGAGAAAGTGCAACCAAAGGCTTGTGAGTTAAGGACAGAGAGATCACTCAGTAATTATCTTCATGGGCAAAGCAGACTTGACTTAGCGAAAAATACTTTATTACCAATCTAATCAGAGTAGGAAAATGAGAAATAAAAGTAAATCTTTAAAACACCTTCCCCCAGCCCTCCCTTCTTCCTAGGCATAACTTTGCACCAAATTTTCTCTATATCCTCCCCCCAGCAAGACAGGGGTACAGTTCATCACACACTGTTTCTGCTGCTCCTTCTTCCTCAGAGGGAGGACCCCTCACAACCTTCCCTGCTCCCGTGTGGGGCCCCTCCCATGTGAGACAGTCCTCCCTGACCTTCTCTAATGTGAGTCTGCCCCCATGGGCTGCAATTCATGGACCGCTCCAGAGTGTGTCTCTTCCATGGGGTGCAGCCCTTCAGGAACAGGCTGCTCCAGCGTGGGTTCTCCACGGGGTCACAAGTCCTGACAGCAAACCTGCTCCAGTGTGGGCTCCTCTCTTCACAGGGCCGCAGGTCCTGCCAGGAGCCTGCTCCAGCATGGGCTTCCCACAGGGTCACAGCCTCCTTTGGGCATCCCCCTGCTCTGCCATGGGGTCCTCCCCGGGCTGCAGGTAGATCTCTGCTCCACTGTTAACCTCCATGGGTTTCAGGGGGACAGCTTGACTCACCATGGGCTTCACCACAGGCTGCAGAGGGATCTCTGCTCCAGCACCTGAGGCACCTCCCCCTCCTCCTTCTTCACTGGCCTTGGTGTCTGCAGAGTTATTTTTCTCACATATTCTCACTCATCTTTCCCAGCTGCAGTTGCTGTTGCATGATTGTTTTTTTTTCCCCTTATATGTGTTATCCCAGAGGTGCTACCACTGTTGCTGATAGGCTCAGCCTTGGCCGGTGGTGTGTCCATCTTGGAGCCATTGGCATTGGCTCTATCAGACATAGGGGAAGCTTCTAGAACCTTCTCACAGAAGCCACCCCTGTATCCCTCCCCACTACCAAAACCTTGCCAAGCAAATCCAATATAACCAGTAAAAGTGTCTAAAAGGAACTGCCTTTAATACAAAAAGTAGTACTGAAGCAGAGGAAACAAAATGAAAGATATAGAAAAAAAATATTTACAGTGCCAAGAACAGATATAAAGTGAGAGGTGGTTCAAATCCAAATAGTAAATTCTTAATATGGCTGTCCAAATTTCCAACCATTTTCAATCTGTTTTTTCTTGCTCTATGATGACAGTGATTCTGATTTATTCTTTTTTATTATACCTGTGCATATGGAGTGGAAGTGAGATAAGCAGTGCAGGAAAGTGATATTCTCAGATGCCTTTGCATTGACTTAATGCATATGGGTATGTTTTAGTCACAGTTTTGCCAGAGCATGAAAAAAGCCATCTGAAATACATCTAATTGGAACTTTTGAACCTGGATAAAGAGAAATCTGAAAGTTACACACTGTTTGAATCAGTTCTTCCTCTGTCAGAGCAAAATATTGGCTTAGAAAGTGTCCTAGGGCTCTCTTGAAAGCACTGGAGGGTTCAAGCATACACCTGGTTAAGCATATATCATCAGAGACTTTATGCTGTATGTGTATGTAATATCCACAGGTTTTAAACACAAAGAGAATGCCTAGCTCCAGGTTCGTTGGGCTTTTGCAGACCACCTGAATGTATGTAATAGGTTCATCACGTCTGGTGTCAGACCTTAAACACACAATTCATGTCTCTCAAAGCAGGGTTTTTTAATCTAATTAGTTTGGTCTGTACAGTAGGCTGTAGTGAGGTCAGAAACACTGCAAGTGATTGTCTTAACACTGAGATATTCTAAACAGAATATCTTCCTTACAGAGATTATAGACAATTCAGTCTTTTCAACAAAACAGCATTTTCAGTAGGAAACACTAACTCCTCTCTATATCTTTCACATTAGATACCAGGACCAAATGATTCAGGTTACAGTTTAGCATCTGAATTCTTCTTTAATCTATTGCATGTACATGAAATTCAAAACTATTATACACAATTATCTCTTTTTAGTTGAGTCAAACCTGCCAGTGGTGTTGTACCTCTGAAATTTTGAAAATAACAATTTCAGTGCCCAGTAACACAGAAGTGTTTAGAAATGATCCAAAAGACAAGCATCAACTTAATGGCCAAATGCAGACTCTGATCACGGGATATTTTAGAACAGGCTAGAGAGCTGACTTCCTTTCTTGTTCCAGGCTGAACAACCTCAGTTCTCTCAGCCTGTCCTCATAAGGGAGGTGCTCCAGCCCCCTGATCATCCTTGTGGCCTCTGGACCCACTCCAACATGTCCACGTCCTTCTTATGTTGGGGGCCCCAGAGCTGAACACAGAACTCCTGGTGGGGTCTCACAAGAGTGTAGTAGAGGGGGACAATCACTTCCCTTAACCTGCTGGTTAGGCTTCTCTTGATTCAACCCAGGATACTTTTGGCTTTCTGGGCTGTGAGTGCACATTGCTGGCTTGTCATCAGTTTTCCATCTAGTAAGTACCCCAAAGTTCTTCTTCACAGGGCTGCTTTCAATCAACTCATCGCTCAGATTGTATTTGTGTATGGATAAAGTCAAGTTAATAACTAATGATGTTGGGAAAGGGACATTACCAAAGAGAAAGAAAAAAAAAAAAACAACCAAAAAAAAAAAAAAAAAAAAAAAAACAAAAACAAAAAAAAAACAGGAGAGAACTGTATCTGAATCATCTAAGGCTGAAGATTCAGAGTAAAATTTCACAGTCATTTATGGTCTGAGACATTTGAACACAGATGTCTTTGCTGCCTTAAGAGAAATGAAGTGTGCAGAAATACAGAAAGAGTTATGTTTCGCAATGACAATTATACACTTGCTTCTCATATGTTTTCTTTGCTAGAGACTCAGTCTGTTTTGTAGTAGTTTGCCTCATATTTTAGTCCTCTGTAGAGCTGTACCAGAATCAGATCCTGTCTAAAGAAAAATCAATGAAGTACTTTTAGAACAATGGCAGTGTCTAGTGTCTGATTCTAATGAGTATGACAGTGCAACTTTCTTTAGGTTATGCTCTTCTTGGACAACATGTTGCTAAAAAGTTCCCAATTACACTACTGGCTTCTCAGAAATAGAGAGTGACTTTAAGTTTTGTGTCAAAAAGTAACACTGCAAAAGAAATCTCAGTCCTCTGTACAACTTTTTCAAGTCTGTTTTCTTAGGAACTCTAGCTGAAAACTTGATGAAATGTCAAGTCTTCATAGGTTTGCACTTAATGAGCAAAACTTCAATTATACTTCAAGGCATTCTACTTCTTTGAGGCTTTTTTATTTTACTTGAAACTCTCAGTCTCCAGCCGTTAGTCATGTTTCAGAGACCTGGGAGATATTATCGATTTTTCTTTGCCAAAAAAAGATCACTACCTTTAGGCAAGGTGTGAATACTAGATTAGAGCATTTTTTGCTTCCAACTTCTAATTCTTTTGTGTCCTAAATCTGGTGACTTATTTGTTTACTCATGTGTATTAAGTACAAATATTGAAAAATTATAGATACTACCTTCCTTCCAGTGTCACGGTTACGCATCACAAATAGCACTAATGAAGCCAAGGGGCTTATCCAGGTTTATATTGATACAAAAGACAAAAGAGTTTGTCTGTGGTCCAATTCATTGATTGTACATAATTAAATATCCAGTTTATATTTTTCTCAAACTTGAAATTTCCTTAGGACAATAATTAAGCAAATAAAAATTTGTCCTTTATCCAAAATAATACAGCCTTATCTTTATCTCCTTACTATGTCACATGAATAACCTTTAGTCCAGAACTTCATACAGCATTATAGAAGGTTTCTTTCCTTTCAAATTTAAATTTAAAAAGACCTAAATTATATTGTATCATATACAGGAAAACATAGTATAGATATTATATAAGATTAAGACTTTAGAAACAATTACACTGTTTTCTTTCCACATTGAGTATATTTGTTCTTAATAATGGAACTTTAACTGACTCTTCAAAGTATTTCAAGAGATCACCCAAGATCTGAGGAAATACACAGAAACACTGACATTTGATTTCACAGTGTTACAGGGAATGACTGCAAATTTTAAGTGTTAAGAATGGATCTGAATTCAAGTCAAAACAGTTTTAAATGTTAGAAATAGAAGGATTGGAATATATGATCTGAAAACTAGATAATGGAAAAAAAGAAAAATATTATAAGAAATTTTAAGAGGAGAAAGATAAAAAAATGGGTTTGTTTTTTGAGAAGACATTGGAGGGAGTTCCTTTTTTGATACTTATTAAAATATGCACATGTGAGCAACATTAACTGTCAGAAGATTTAGAGATGGTTTGTTTGGTTTTTTCCCCATTTATTTCTAAATTGCATTGTCAAGGTTTACAAAAGAGCCAATAATCTACCAGGAAATAAGGCAAATTTCCAAGATGATCAATGTACGATTTTAAGAAATTAGATGATACTTAATTTCTTTGAATACAAGAGACGGTGTACATAACCTTCCTTATAAAGTATTCCTGATTATTTTTTTTATTTATTTAGATTTTGTTCTCTAGCCCAGATCATGATTCCTTTACTCGCATTGTTATAAGAATCTGCCACGTGTAACATACAGCGTTCAGAAAAAGAAGCATAATTGTCCAGTTCTATAGGTCTGAAATTTTGAGACTGAATAAATAAGATCGAGCTATTCAAAGCTATTTACAAAACTAAAAGAAAAATGTTAATCTTCTCTAAATATGGCTAAGGGATGTCTAAACCTAATGGTTTAGGAACTAAACAGTTTGAGACTGTTTTAGGCTCTGTTAAATTCACACAAGACTCTATAAAATGACGTGTGAGAACTAGGGGCAGAGCTAAGTATTCTGAGGCCCCCATATTGCACCTTGGTTGCAAGGTTAACCACAGTTACGTAGTGTGACTAAGGAAGGAGTCTCTGGTGCACAACAACATTAATTAGATGATGCACTTAAACAGATGTGTTCTATTTCAAACATATGAGAAATTTTCTGCTTTCTCAGACCATAAGGACACTGGTAAAAAATCTGAATGTGTGCACAAAGCCAAAGGGAAGAAAAAAAGAATAAATTATCTCCCCTCTCCAAAACACCCCGAAACTTGTCTCTCACAAGATCTACTTCATGTTTAAGTGAGCAAATGCAAACAAAGTCACAACACAGAACTAAATCTGCAAAGATTGTTTAAAACTTAGTTTCATTACACAGAATATTTAAATCTCACCAGTGAAAGAATCTAAAGGATTAAAACCACATGTAATTCCAAGCATTGTTTCCGTTGGTTTTAGCAGGTGTCATATTTCATTACTGGTCAAAAATCACAATAACATTGTATTCAGAGTATTAAATGTGCCTAGAAACATTTATTCACTGGCATCTGTGATTATAATCCATCAATTTTTGTGTAGGAAGGAGGACATCCTCTTACAGATTACAGTGTGTGCAAGATGCGTGTAAGCCTTTTTCCACTGACAGGAATTACAGGATCAGAGGAAGACAAAACAATTTGAAAACTACACACAGAATTGTTCCAATTTTAGAAGCTGATAGGCCTTCAGATTTTTTTTTTTTTTTAAATGGACTTTACAGGGCTAGTATGGCAATTTACGTATGTCATAATTCTTTCCTCCCTTTCTGCAGAGAACCTATAAAAGTATTACCTTATACATTCCAGAAAAGTGTTGAAAGAACAAAAAGAACAAAAAAAAATTGACTGTGGTTCTCCAAAGCCTGATGTTCAGCTCTATATATAACAAGAGACTGTCCTGTACAACTGCTGTAATTACACAGGTAACAACCTCACTTGGAGAGCATTTCAACCACAAAGTAAACAAACCTGCCAATTGAGAATGTTTAAATGACAACACATCCTACTCTTGATGTTGACTTTGATTTAAAAGTTTGTTAAGAATTTTTGAAATAGTTGTCTTTATTAAAAAAAAAAAAAAAAAGAAAAAAGAAAACCTTCTAACCATTGACTGATGGATTTTAATATTGTTATGTTGTTTGTAAAAATATATTATAATCACATTTTATATATGATTATATTTTATATATCACAATTCTAATATTTTTATCTAGATTAATACAAAAGTGTCTAATTTACAGTAGCCTTTTTTAAAAATGTTATATTATTCAAATTATTTTCCAATTAATATTTATAACTTTTAAAAAGCTTTAAATCTAAATACATTTTTAATTTTGAAACTTCAAAAATCTCTTGTCTTACTATTACAGACTCTTATCAAACTGTTAGGATAGAGAAGACAAATCTCGTTCTTAAAGTACAGTAGACTTGACATGAAATTCAAGTGCAGTTTAGTTCCCTGTAATTTCAAAAACTAGCTTACCTTATCAATTAGTCTAATGGAAATAAAGTAGTTGTAAATTTATTGTGAATATGATATATGTAAGGCTCTTTATGTTAGGAGGAATTAACTAGAAAGGAAAAGAAGAAAAAAGGTTTCCACTGGTCAACTAGAGGAACTTCTTCAAGGTCTCATCTAACTTTTGTTTTCTCTCATAGTGCATACAGGCATACACACAAGGTGTGGTTCCCTAGGATTTTCTTTCTTAGAGGTATCACACAAATATTCCTGTGCTCAGGTAGAGACTGTGGTATATTTTGTTGTTTTGAATGTTAGCTCATCTAGTCATGTGTCTACATATATTCTAATATTTTTGTTTCTTTTTCATATGTTATAAGAAAAATAATATGTAAAACAGAATAAGATACAAAGATAATTAGGATTTCATAGAGAGGAAACGTTTTTATCATGAAGACTGAAGAGGCTTCTAAATGTAAAGTATATGAGGTATCTGGTCTTTGGTTATCAGGGTTTGCAAGTGAGACATTCCAAAAAGTGAAAATAAAAATCTCATTAGGAGAAAAAGGAATCAAGATTTTGGATAGCAGAGGAAGAGATGAAAGATTCCAAAAATATTGATTAAATTGACTGAGAATTTATTAGGTAGGATACCTGTAATAGACTACCCTTTTATAAGGTTTGGTTGAAGTAGATGTAAGGTAATGTGTTTCAGTGGAAGTATGGAGCTAAAAAGACCTGTCCTCAGTTGTGTCTTCCAAAACTCCTGTCAGGTAAAATATTTGACTTCAGTTGAAACTGTGGAAATTTTCAATTCAGTAGAACAAATATTTGCTGATACAAAGTCTTCTACACTGTAGTCCATGGAGGGCCCCATGCTGGAGCAGGTAGATGTGTCTTAAAGGAAAATATGGCCCATGAAGAAACCACATGGGAGCAGGCTTCTTGTAGGAGCTGTGGCCTGTGGAGAGGAGCCCATGCAGGAGCAGGTTTATTCTGAAGGACTGCAGCATCTGAAGGACCCACTCCAGGTCAGGGGAAAAGTGTGAGGAGGAGGGAGTGGTAGAAAGGAACTGTTATGAATGGATCATAACCCTCCAGACTCCACCCTCTGTACCACTCAGGCCATGGGGACACAGAGGGGAGGAGGTAGAAGAGTCAAGACTGAAGGAGTCAGGTTGATTCTGGGAAAAGGGGCTGTAGGTTGGGGAAAGGTGTTTTAGGTTTTGTCTTTGTTTCTTACTATCCAAATCTATTTTAAGCAGGAATTAATTAAATTAATTTTTATCAAGATGAGTCTGTTTTTCCTATGATGGTAATTGGTAAATGATTGTCTTTATATTGACCCACAACTTTTTTCATCCTATTTTCTTCCCCTGTCCTGTTGAGGAAGAGGAGTGAGAGAGCAGCCAGGTGGGCATCTGACAGCTGGCCAAAGTCAACAAGCCACAGTTCCATCACACAGTTATGAAAACAATTGTGCTGGTTTTGTGTGTGTGATGAGGGTTTTTGGTAGCAGGGGAGGGGGATACAGTGGTGGCCCTTTTTTTAAGAAGGGATATCTAGGAGAAGTTGGAGTTGTGAAAAACAGTTGCGAGGGAAACAGCTATGCAGACACCAAGGTCAGTGAAAGAAAGAAGGAGGAGGAGGAGGGGGAGGTGCACCAGAGCAGAGACTCCCCTGCAGCCTGTGGTGAGAGCACAGGCTGTACTCTTACAGCCCATGGAGGTCACGGGTGGAGAAGATGCCCACCTGTAGACTGTGGAGGGCCCCATGCCAGAGCAGGCTGTGCCTGAAGAAGGCCCTGACTCTCATGTCAACCTGCACTGCCATGCACAGGAGGGATCCACTCTGGAGCAGACTGTGAAGAGCTACAACCCATGGGAAGGAGTCATGTCAGAGGAGATTCATGGAGTATTGTCTCCTGTGAGAGGTATACCACACTGGAGCAGGGGAAAAGTTCTAGGAGTCCTTCCCTTGAGGAGGAAAAAGCAGACAAAACAGCAGGTGATGAATTGACTGCAACTTCCATCCCCTGCACCCCAGTGCCTCTGGAAGGAGGAGGTAAAGAAATTGGGAACAAAGCTGAGCTTGGGAAGAAGGAAGCGGTGGGGGAAGATGTTTGTAAAATGTAGTTGTATTTCTCACTGTCCAACTCTGTCTGTTAATTGTTGTTTTTGTTTGAATTAAATTGATGTTCTTTTTCTTCCCCTAATGTGTCTGGTTTTTGTCCATGACCATAATTTGTGAGCCATCCCTCTCTGTCCTTACCTCAGTTCTTGAGTCTTTTGTTGCATTTTCTCCTTCCCATTCCTGAGGGGGGAGGAGTGAGTGAAAGGCTGTGTGGTGCCCAGTTGCCCTCTGGGCACAAATCATGACAACACTTTTTTACATTCAGTGGTCAAACACTGGAAGTTCTCAAAGATGTTGTGGAATAGCCCTCCGTGGAAATGTTCAAAATCAGTTCTAGCTCATCTTGCTTGAGAAGAAACATCAGACTAGAAGATCTCAAGAGGATCTTTACAATTTAATTCTGTAATTTGTGAATAGTTAAATATCATAACCAGGAATTACTGAAAATTCTTCAGCAGTGCTTTCATTGAGGATGTACTGGTTTTGTTTGGGATAGAGTTCATTTTCTTCATAGTATTTTCTATGATGCTATGTTTTGAATTTATGGACTAGGCTTTGAAAGACAATAAGGGAGTAGGACACTCAGATAATATTCTTCAAATGGTTTGGGAAATATAGTTCTCAAAAACTTTTTAGAGAATTCCACCTCATATATTTGTGATGGAATGAGAATTCTCATTAAAGTACCAGTCAGAAGAATATTTATCTTCCTGCCTACTCTTTCAGAAAAGAGTTCTGATAAAGATGTTAAACATACTTTTCACAAATTGCTTCCACTGTGACTGAAGGGAAAACTGGAAGTAAGGTGGAAGAGGAAAGCCTGTTCCTGTAAAGAGATTATAAGTAAGTTCATTGCACTGTGAAACACTGCAAGAGAATAAAGCTTGATGTCTCCACATTTTGAACAACTTACCACATTAAGAAAGATCAACATGTGGCACTTTCCAAACATTCTGAGACACAAATAAAGTGGAGAGAACAGGGGGGTTGGGTGATTTGGGGGTTTGGGGCTTGGGGTTTTTTGTTGGTTTGTTGGTTTGTTTGGTTGTTTGTTTTTTTGTTTTGTTTTGGGTTTTTTTTGGTGTGTGTGTGTGTGTATGTTGGTTTTTTTTTTTTTTTTTTATTAGAGCTTAATAAACATATATATAAGCATATATAAAACACATCAACAACATTCAACATCTGTAATAAGAGCAGTTGACAGGTAATTGTAAAGGCAAAGTCCTAGGAATAATTCATAATATTTGTGTCTGCTTTGCTTCCTAAATTCTCAGAAAACCATCTGTGAAGGTGAAACCTCATTGATTGCAGGTTTTAAATTTTTGGTGGTTGTTCAAATAATTAAAACCAGCTGTAAATGTAAATGAAGCATTAGATTAATGTTAATATAAATTTCTCAGTCATATTTCAAGTTAATTGATATTCATTAAATTATGAGCTATAGCAACATTGGTGCCAATTATTGTAAGGAATTAACACACAGGGTTACTCTTACAAAAGAGGTAATTTTTCATTACTTCTGTTGAGTATAAATAAAGCAAAGTGTTAAGTCAGTTTTTAACGTCTTCATTAATGATCTGGTAAAAACAGAAACAGCATATTAACTAACCTTATGTAGGCACTTCAGCCACTAGCCTATTGTTAACATTTAGAAGGAAAGTAAGGAAATACAAGGTGACAAAAACTTAAAAGAGCCTGTTTTACACAAAATTATTCCTATTGTTAATAATATTTTAAAATAATATGGAAAAATAATAAAAATTAAACAGTTACTGTTGAATTGCTGAAAAGCAACCAGACTGGGACATAATAAAGACCTGGCTTCATAAGATAATTCAGAGAGGAAAGGACCTCAGGACATCTTTAGTCCAAGTCCCTGCTTGAATTAGGGTCAGCTCTGAGATCAGAGATTCTTAGGGATATGTCCAGTCAAACTAACCTTGCTAACCACCAAGGACAGCCCACTGTACAGCCTCTCTGGGAAACCTGTTCCTGTTTGTCCTCATGATGAAAACATTTTTCATTAATTCCAGTCTGAAACCCTCTTGTATCAGTTTATTCCCATAGTCTCTTGTTGTCCATCTCTGCAGCTCTCAACTCTCGAGTTTCAAGTCTCTTGTCAACTCAGCTTTGGTAGTCTTCATCAACTGTAAAGTGAGGAAATGAGAAAGGAACAGTTTGCTTGTATTAAGTAATAGATACAGATTCAAAGTAAAAGTTTGTGAGAAGTATTAAATTGAGCTTGTTCAGTGAAACAAAACCAGAAAGTTAAGGAAACCAAAATGTGTTAAGGTTTCCAATTAAAATGCTTTTTCAACTTAGTTCCCAAAATATATGATTTATCTGGGTGTGGGTGGAAAATTTTGAAAAGATTAAAAAAGAACAATATGGACTTTGGCAAAAAGAGTCAGAAAAGACCTCCCTTACCCAGATGTGAATAGCATCTCTTCTACTTCTGACAGCTCTGAGAGTTCTCTGTAAAGCCCTGCTCCTCCTAGGGAAGTGCCCTCTTACAGCAGGAGTAAGAAGAATGAGACATTTTAAGATCCCTCCTACATGTACACATTCTTTTGCCCCATGCATTTTCTTATGTGAAGACCTGCAAAGATGACTTGGACATGCTATTTTGCTTTTATGCGATCTGGAAGGGCAGCTTCAACCACATCTGTGCCTTGCATGCACAGACATACCAAAAGCCTGCAGCATGTGCAAGGACATTTAGGATTCATTTTCAAATCGATCCAAAATGTGCTAGTTAAGGAGAAACTAAGCCTGGGCAAAATAAGGGAAAGCTCTCTGAGAGTTATGCAACTCTGTCTGAAAGCACACAGCAAAATTATATATTATACTGGGAGCTAGTTTAAATGCTTATGTTTATGTTGCCTAAAGTAGAATTAAAATAACTTTTTTTTTTCTTGAAAATTGGATGGAATAATAATATGCATTATTGTAATTAAAGAAGCATGTGTAAAAGGAAATAAATAAAACAATAATTGCTTGCACAAGAAATAGTTTCTCTTTGGAATTCTGCTTTTGCCAATAGAACAATGATCTTTTTGTTCAGTACTATCAGCCATTTGATCTAATATGGAATGACTTGTCTGAGAACATGTTTATAGTTAGGAGTGCTTTGCTGGCACATGATTATTGAAATAACAGATTTTTCAGCTCAATGAACAATAGTATATGTTCAGAGATTTTCAGCTAAATATCTTTTAGACCACTTAGGAGAAATAAATTTTGTTACACTTTAAATAAAAGCTCTGTATTCAGAAGAAAATACAAATCCATCTGTCAACCATAACAAGAAAAGGAATGGTCTTTCCTCATTCCCTTCAGTTGCTTAAAATCATAGACAATTGAGTTGAAATTCCTTTGGTTTTTGTCTTCTCTTTTTATAAGATTTATTCAAAACTAGTTTTAATGTTTGTTAGTCATTCAATGCACATGTAGTTTGTAAGGCCTGTAAAACTTGAACCTGGGTCTGTGAGACCCCTGAGGGAGCCTTAATATCCCTATCTTATCCCCACAACTCATTTCCTTCAACAATTCCTTTTCTATTTGTTTGCATTTAATTATTTTATATATATAAACAATTATTAACTTTAACCAAAGGTCTTAATTAGCGACTGTCTTTAAGCATCATTAGGACAGTTAGCTGATGTTTGTATTCAGGCCCTTGCTCTAATGAAAAGTTGTTCTAAAGGTGACAGCTCCAAAGAAAGGTTGAGAAGGAACTGCACTTGACCACTGCACAGGACATGAGTCAATCTCTGGACACCAGGCAACCAGGAGATTTGCATCATGCTGAAAGAGAACCTGAGGGATGGAAAGCACACACACACTTAAGAAAATAAAATCTTAGGTATTAGAGAGGAAGAAAATGCCTCTTTACCCATGAAAATGGCTGAGACTGTGAGGGTTTTGTCCTTCCAGGATTCCCATTTTTAAATGAGAAGGTTTAGAGAGAGGATGCCTCACTAAAGCACGGTTCATAAGGTTCATGGGCTACGGAGGAATCTGGCACAGTTAACATTCAGCTGCCAGAAATCTGATGACCTAGTCAGATGGAACTTCAAGTAATATCAGGCAATCGGTTTATAAATAACTGCCCCCCAAATTAAGACAAGCTAACAAAAGCTGACAAAAGGAAAAATATAAAAGTTTAAAAAGAAAGGAGAGAAAGGATTTCACAGTCAGATGGGAGGAAGAGGACAAGAATTTATATTAAAAAGCCAGAGAGAAGTCATTTGCCTCCTTACATGATTAGTGATCGTGATTTGGGAGGAAAGGGGAACTGCTACTGTGTCATTGCTTACTCACTGAAATGGAAGGATAGCAAAGTAGGCAGCATCACCTGTCTTTGTTTCCATCTTTTCTAGAATGAATCTAAAAGCCTCTTGGAGTCACAGGGAGTGGATGATAGCTCTAAGAGACATTGTCTTGTAGTAGGAGGTAGATCTTGGTCGAGTCAGCCTCTGCTCTTGCCAGCAACAGTAGTGGTTGAACTTCTGCATCTAGCTCTAAGAATTTGTTTCGTTTGCAGGGCATTGTTACTTCAGGAGATAACAGAGATTGTGGAGGAGATTACTTTTATTTTTACTGGTGTCAGAGCAGAGAGCAGTGAATCTCATTTGCTGGAAGCAGGTTCTAACCCATACTATGCAGGGGGGGTATGACATTTCTTGCCTTCTGACATGCTTGTTGGCACTAGATTGTGCACCATCAGTTTGTCACAGTCTTCATGCTCCTTAATCTGCTCATCTAGCTGATCAAGCAAGCTGTTCGTTAAAGGTAGGCTCTTCAGCAGCCACTTCTACCTGCTTTTGCAATGAAACAGAAAAAAGAATATTCTGAACTGTCTCCTCATTAGCATAGAGTGAGCTGAAAGTTTTGGGTTCGTGCATAAAAGAGTAGCTCCAGTGAAAGAAATCACTTGTCTCTAGTCAATAGTGCACTCTAACTCCCTCCAATACAGGACAGCAGCCATTCAGCCAGAATCATCTATATACAAGTATTACAAATTTTATTCCACTTTGACAGAATTTTTTTATTAATTCAGCCCAAATTAAATAAACTTCAAGGTAACTTCAGGTTGCAATTTTTGTAGTAAGTACTGTATTCACTTTTTTTTTTTTTTCTCAAAAAACTTATAATTTGTATTAAATAAAAAATGAATCCCAGAACTATACACCTGAATAGTACTAGTCAGCGTGTCAAATATGAGTGTCGCTATGTTCTCCTAGTTACCAAAATTCATGCTTTCTCTATACATGAAACAAGCAATGCTGGTACCATGTTACTAACAGAAGTATTTCTACTTTCAGTGGTTCTTCTGGGATATGTATGTACCTGAATAGATTGTAATATGCCAGTAGAAGTTTTGTGGAGCTTCAGCAGAAGTCAGTGGGAGTGGTGTGGACTTTAGCCTAAAAAGGTATGAAAACTGTTTGGTACACAAATCAAATGAATGATAAATTACTGACTCTTGTCTGATTTACTCATGGCTTCAGAATAACACAAGGAATTCAAATTTAACACTATAAGGTGAGCACTGATAACATGGAAGGAAATTATTACAAGTTCAAGGAAAGATGTTCACTTTAAGGGATACTGAATATATGAATAGTCAGGCATAAATATTACAGAGGGCAGAGACAAGTATTTAATATATATTAATATTTTAAAAGAGAAGATCTATAAATTATTTTTGAGAAGAAATACTGCTATAAAGCTGAACATAAGGAAGTGAGAGCATGAATACTTCTCTGCAGCTTAATCCAGTTAAGGCTGCTTTGGCAGAGGGATGGATTGGATATGGCTTCTTCAGCTTTCTGCCTCAAATGTCTGATGTGTGTGCTAATTGGTTTTGCCTAAATAAAGGTGTCATGACAGTGCCCATAGATATCATATATTTATAATCCATTCAAGCTCCTTTGTTTTCTGAAATTTCACTGGGAAAATTAAATAACCATTGAAAGAATAGCATCACTTCCGTCAATGCCCATCTGCTGCTTATGAATACTGGATCTGCGTTATTCCAATGTGATCGCAATTCTTCTTTATTTGTAAAGAGAACTATCCCAAAATATTTGCTTAGAAAGTGAAATCTTCTTATTGCATGAAATTGTCTTTCCACATTATGTTGCTGTCAAAGTGATGCTATATATAAGCCATCAAACATGGCAAATTTGTTTCCATTAGGAAGCTTTTCAATTGTGTCTGTGTGGTATTTCCTGATCTTCTTATATGTAACCTCTAGGAACTGCAGGGAGATGAGAGGCACACAGATTGCCTGCTTGCTTTTCATTTCTTCTCCTGAGATTTCACTACTGCTTCCAGCAAGTTTAACATAATCTTTGCACAAACAAACCTCTTTTGTCTTACTAAGCCTTATCTATCAAGCCCATTTCAAAGTGTGGATATGAACTATATAATTATATGCATTTTGAGATGTTATAAGTTATATGCGGGACAAGAACAGTAATTTGTCTTATAGGAACATATAGAAAACCAGGGCCATATTGATATTTCATATCCCAGTTGTAAGATGGTCCATTGATTTTCCTAATCTCATGCACAGAAAGTATAATAAGCAGGAAGGGCCCCAAATATGAAAAAAATTATTTAAAAATCAATATTAGAAAATGGACAAGAAGCAAATAAGCAAGCAAAAAGTTAAAAATGTTCAGTGCTAAGAAAATGCACATCAGTGATGTTTTAACACTTAAAGTGTTGTTGCTTAAAAATACACTAATGATTATTTGTGATCTGATAAATCCTTTAATTTATACAGCAATAAGAATAATAGTTGCATTTTATGAATATGAAACAGAGCCAAAACATTTAAGAAAAAATCTGAACTGATAAACATGAAAAGTAATAAACAGAGATTTAAATATAGTTTTGAAAGAATTTGGAACAGAAATATTTATGATTTGAATATGCAGGTTCTTAATCTATCCAGTTTTGAAATCTTATTAATTTTGAATTCGTATCAAACCAGATATTTTCCTTCCCTCATATGTACTATTTTTATTAGCAGATAATATTAAAATCCATCCCTCTTGAGGTGGTAAAGCAAATTTACCCATTACTTTATAGTGGAGATCCTCAAGGGGACTTCAAAGATTTTCATAACCAGCACACTGTATTTCAGAAGCTTTAGAGAATGGTAGAATGGTTTATGTTCAGTTTTAAGTCTTTTTTTTTTTTTTTTTTTTTTTTTTTTTTATTGCGCTTATATCTCTTTGTAAGTTTGGGGGATTTTACTGTTCATGAAAATGAGAGATTTATAGTACAGGCTGGTTCAAGGCGCAGTGATGACAGGTGCTGTGCATTAACATCTCTATACATCTCTGCAAAAGGCACTCTACCTTGACTTACAACACCTCTGCTACTGGTTGCCTACATTTTCCCTGTGCCCAAGCTGTCAGATGTGTGTTGAGTTGTGTGGTGGTTTTTGAACTAGCTATCCAGCCTTCCACCGAGGACTGCAATAGATCACCAAACTAAATTAATATTTTCTTTAACCTGGAAGTAAAAGTAATGTAAACCAAACGTATTAGTCCTTTCCTTAGGTATTATACTTCAGGGACCTTAAGCACCTTCAGTCATTTTCAAAGTGAAGATGCCAGTACTGTACTTTCACAACTTCCTGAGTGTCAGTCAAACCTCCTCTGAATGAAGTATCTAAAGTTGCTGTAAATGGATGTAGGACTTAGGAGCTTTTCTACTTTCTGTAATAAATGGGTGTGTACATTGGAAATCTGGGATTCCATGGAGACCTCACTTTCTATATTGTTATGTCAAAAAAAGGATTTATTGTTTAACTACATGAGATATCCTTGCTTAAGGGTAATGTAAGTGCTGTGAAAAATCTTTGAGAGTAAAGCTATTTGGAGTTGAAGGTATGGGGCAAGAGGGACAAAGAGAGTTTGGCTCTTCCAGGCCCATGAATGCTTTTGACACTGCAATTTAGCTATAGTCATGTTTCTTAATATTTCCATGTGATAAAGTCTAGTTTCACACCAGGTTAATAGACAATCAGTTCCCATGTCCTGTTGTCCCGCTTTAGCTCTTATAACACATTGGAAAATTTAACTCTTCTCTTCTTTTAGAGTTATGCCTTGAGAATATGATTTCTGATCCTACTTGATAACTGAAATACATAACCTAAAATGACAGTCAATATTTGAATACTCCAGGTGATAGGTTTCAGTTAATCAGAGCAGAATAACTGTTTTGGAATTTATAAACCATTCATATGCAGATTACAAAATTCCCTCGACTTAAAAGTTTGTAAAATTTAGCTACTTGGAGAGGTGAAAAAAAAAGGTGAATATTTTTTCCACATCTCCAGCCTTTTGATTTCCAGAGGAAAAAACTGGAAAAGAGATATGTATACCTGTAATAAATGAAGCATAATGGAATTCCAGCCTCCTCTTCCAATTTAAAATATGTGGGTTAAAACTTCGTGTATGGTTGGTCTCAAAATGTTACCTCATTATGTCTGCTCACCAATGCACTATTTAATGACCTGTTTTAGAATTGGGTTACTTTTCCTGATTCCTTATTTCAGAAGAACCTGAAGTAGTCAACTGCAGAGTTCTGTCTCCTTCACTCTGACTCAAACTCTCTCCAAGTTATGCAGCACAGCTTATTTCTAACAATGACTATAAAGCTTTCTCTGATGTCTTAAACTGCATACAGCTTCATTCTCTCTGAAAACCTTAAATTTTCATTCGGTTCATCAGAAAGTGAATCAGCTTTATTCATTGTACCCTGCAGTCTCATAACTCTTTTGTTCCTCTTAAGATTCAGCTTTACTGGACAGGAAGGGAAATCCAGTTGTTTTCCCCCAGATGGTTCACTTGGTTTGTAAAATGCATTGAATGTGGATGGTACACATTTATGGCATAAAAATTTAGCAGAAGTACACACAGCTGGCCTGTTAATTTCCAGGTTTAAAACAATTTAGATTCTATTAATTGTTTTCATTTGGTGCTCTATTTTTTTTTTTTCCCTGCGATCTGTGGGAATGAAGTGTATTAGCCCATTACACTTTCTTATTTTATTATGTTCAAATAAAAAGAGACTGTGAACATCAGATGAGGAATTTCTTAATTAAGGTATCAAAACCTATTTTTTTCCTTGACTTTTAGAAAATTTACATACATTTTTTCTTACTTTATACATATCCCTATCCCTATCCATAACTATATCCATACATTCCTGGGTTTAGAAATTAGAAACTTTAATAGAAATAAATTATGTCATCAATAAAATTGACATGTAGGGATTTTCATTTTATTAATAATACATAAGTATAAAGGCATATCATGTAAACAAACATTTAATTTACCCATATGGCCAGCATTCCTACTGCTAGGTTACATTTCAAACTCAGAATTTGCAATTAATTCCAGATTATTGCAGGAACTATTTCTTCACTCACGTTTGTTGAATAGACAACAGACCAAGTTCATCTAGTTTAAATCTAAAAAAAATATTTGCTTTAGGACTCTGTTCAGAAAGTTTCCTGCCACCAACTTGAGATCTGACATTTTGTTGGCACTCTAAGTTGCACACCAAGACTGTCTGTGTAAGAGTTCCTGGCACTTCACTGTATGGATCAGTTCCTGTGCAATCTAACAGCATGGTGCAATCTTTTATGAAGTGTTTCTTGTAGAGAAAATGATTGATTTACAGCAATAACTGCATCTTTCCCTCTTCTTCTCTCATGCAGGGTGTGAATGTCACAGGTACTAAGAAGAGTATCATGGATATTGAGATTATTTTAAATCAGATGAACTGAAGTCTCCTTAATGCCTTTTATTTTCATCCGTTCAGTAATGAATGAGTAATTTTTAATGTAAATTACCTTTACAAATCATAATACATCCTTTAGAAACGTATCTTAAAATGATTGTTAAAATTAAATATATTACTGCTTATTGGTAAATAGTAAAAGTTGAAATATGTAATAATGTAAGAAATTCTAGATATGAATCCTTATTGAAAAACATTTGTTCAATTACATTAATTTGAAAAGCACAGAACATAGCTTCCTGCTTTTAAGAAAATGGGTAAGCAATGCATTTTCAGATGTTCTATTTGAGAGGTATTGAGTTTAGTCAATTAAACTGGAGAAAACAGATTTTATTGACTGTAAGACAGGTCTGGACATCATCTGAACTATGAAGAGCTTTGCAGGATATCTTATTTCAGCCATTTTCCACTTTTTAAAAGTCCTATTAAGTATTGCACTTATATACATATATTGAAAGGTTGAAGGTTGAAAATAAGATTTTTTTTTTTTTGTAGTGGCATAACCCGTAATGTCAATACATCAAGTGTTGCAAATTATTTGAAAGTATCTATGGAGACAATGAATTGTTGTGATACATAGTAAAATGTCTTCTAAAACTTTTCTCAGTATTAATATGAGAAACACAAAATTTGACTTCATGTATTAAGTCTTTTTCTTAAATTGCTGGAGCCAGATCCAACTAATCTCATGTAGTTACTGCCATGAATTAATTTTCTCCTACTTTTGGGAGTGAGGCTAGCTTGTTCTACATGTAAGAGAAACTGGCAAGATTGCAAATGTTCCAACTACGGAAGACACATACCACACTAGGTTCAAGTATAATAATAACTCAGAAAGAGGTAGATTGCAAGAACAAGATCCATAACATGCTGTAGACTATGCTTTTGTCATTGCTACTTGGAAACACAGACTCCTACTAGAGCAGAAAAGTTAAGTTCTTGGCACAAACTGGTAAATTAGTTATCTTGAAAGAATTTAAACAGAAATGTCTTGGCGTAACTCTTTTCATAAATACTCTACATTATTTTTAAATTCACTGGGAAAATAGAAAAGATACCATAAAAACCTATGATAAATGTGTGTGGTTTTCCTATAGATTATAGAATTAATTAATTAAAATTTTGTTTTCCCCTTTTCTTCTGTACAAGACCATTTTACATTTTACTAGGGATATAATTTAGTTTCTGTAATGTGCCTGAAGAAAGTGCTATATATACTTAAGGCACACTGCAAGTAGCAATCAAATTAGCATTAAATTGCTAATTCAAAATTCAGATATTACTTGTCTTAACCTCTTTGTGACACACTATCTAGGATAGACAACTTATTTTAATGATATAAGCTGTAAGGTAACTGAATATCTAACCTGAAGCACAGTTGCTATATATGTACAATCATGTTAAACAGTTCTTATTCATTGGTATATGATCATCTACACTGTTAAACTGTTAGAACAGAATTTAATTTACTATCATGGACATAATTAGACTGCTCAAGCAAACCAAGATACTGTAAAAGTATTTTTTCATGATTCTGTTTCTAAAATATTTTGTGTTTGAGAAAAGCCCTCAGATTGATGAACCCTGTCAGACTTTTCATTTTAAAGGGATCTTTATTGGATATCCTGTAGTTCTCAGAGATGACTGGAGTCTCTGCAAGCATTTATATGGTGATTCCTTCTAAGAGACTTCTGGCAAGATTCAGCTGCACATTCAGATAACCAACTAGCTATCTATAATGTGTCTACCTGTGAGATGGTGTCTAACCTTCTATTATACTCTGTAAAGATTTAGTTGTTATCATTGGGGGAGCCTACAAAATAATTTTGCTATGCTTAAATTAGATAACTAGTAGAAAGTATCAGTTTCCTATACACAGGAATTTAGTGCCATTTGAAATACCCTAAAATGTCCACCAGCTGGATTAACAAAAGATAAACATGAGGTCATTGCTTTGTGGACTGACAACTAGAGGCCAAACTCAGATGCACCCTGCTCACAGGCCACTGAATCACTCTAGGGAGATATTCAGATGCCTGAAGATATGCATTTAGTGATGTTTGTATTGCTAAATTTGCCTCAGTCTCCTACTTGAGAAAGTTTCAGACACCTCTTACATCTGATATCTGTAATCTCTTTATATATGACCTGGGTTTCTTAGGGAGTCACAGAGGGAACTAGATACCCATGTATAGGCAAATAATTCAATTAGCTGAGTCAGTGTCTAGATTCCTTTAAATGCATAGGTAAAGACCACTGCCCATAAAGGGAGTGTAGGTATTCAAGCACATTGATATAAAAATGTAGGTGTCTTCCTCAGATTGAAACCTAATCCCTACACTGTAATATTTAGATGTGATAATCTTAAACAGATCTCAGCATGTTTGTATCTGGAGCAGAGTATTCCTATCTTGTCCTTCACACAAACACCCTTCTATGGATAGCCTTGGAAAAAAACAAAAACAAAACCAAAAACATTTATCTGACTTTTTCAATGACTAGACTAAGCCATGTATGTTATAAAACACACACCTTTTACACAGAAGTCGTTCTACGTAAGGAAAAATAAAATTCATTCATATGTTTTTAACAATGCAAAAGAAAGTATGTATCTAATTGAACAATCATCTTCACTCATAGTAATCCAAGAAATTTTGAAGGTGCACAAAAACCTATGAATTCAAGGCTGAATATTGTGGGGATAGAATTTGTCCTCAGGATGAGACATAAGTTTTTCCATTTAAAAAAAAAAACAAACAACTTCTGTGTAAGAGCTTCCTGTGACTCATGCTACAGATCTGGCAACTTTTGTTGTAAGATATGAATCAAGAAAAAAACAAATTAATCCAACAAAACAACATTTAATAGAAAAAGATAGTCTTCATTTTAGAGTTATCTTATTCTCTCTTGAGGAAGCTATCTCATTTTAAAATGTAGCTGGGATATTATCTTAATTGTTTATAGTTCCTATAGTAACAATAGTTAGCTGTCATCATAGGCTTAGAGATTAAATATTTTTGGTGTTTTAATAAATGTGTGTAATACAAATAATTTACATTACTGAATCCACAAGCTTTTCACCAACACTCTGTGAAAACCAAGTAAACAAGCAAAAATGAAACAAAAGAAACCAGTTACCAGTATTAGTTGTTTTTATCTAAGAGTAGCTATTATTTTACAAGACTATGATTATCAAATGAAACAACATTCACCATTGAAATAAACAAAACATTCAGAAGTTGAAGGAGTTTGTATATTACCATTTTACATAGTTAAAAATATTTTATTGTACTGTGAAGACTTCAAAGAGTCCTAATCTTTAGTTCATGGGAATTATTAATATTTTTTTTTTGCAGGTGGAAAAGCAGATAAATATTCAGAGACGAACTGATTTTCACCTTATACTACTTTCTATTTGTTTTGGTTTTGTTCTCTATTTCAGCAGCACTATAGCACTATGCCTTTGTTATGTTTCCCATTCTCTTTTTATAGTTTCTGCTTGGGCCCATTTGTTGTTTTGAAGGAGTTTTTGGGGGGCAGGGGAATGTCTGAAATGCTGCCCTAAATTCACTAATTATCAGAATTACTCTGAGGCTATTGAAAAAAAATAAATGTTTCAAAATTAAAATAAATAAATAAATAAAATTATTCTTTACTTCCTAGCCAACTAGAATGCCTAGACTCTTGGCTCCAAAGTGACCTTTCTCCTCCTTTTCACATATTGAGATATGTAGTGATTTCCACCTGAATTTCAGGCCGGCACATCACAAGTACATGTAGCTTCACTCAGAGTTTCTAAGATAATTTTGGTATAAAAGCTAAGACAAGCAAGATTGTCTCTATGTTCAGATGAGAATAGGATTACCCATTAGGGGTTCCTAAGGTGACTGACAGATCCTCTACTTTCATGAAGTAAAGGTGTTTCAATCATGTTTCCTTATGACTGAAAAATCTTCAGTGTTCTATTAAGAAGCAAGTTCACGTTAGGAAAAAAGTTAGGTGGAATAAGGAGAAAAGGCAGTTGAAAAATGGGACATTTCTTCCAATCCAGGCAGGGCTGTAATGTTGAAAGACATATTTAATTTCCAATATATTGTAAAGAAGCTTCCCATTCCATAAATAAACAAGATGGATAGGGATTAGTTTCTGCTTCTTGTGAAGTGATTTTCGAAAGTTTATTGCGTAGACTTAAAAAATAGCACCAAATGGGAACTTCAACTGTGAATAAAGTAAATATAAACTCAGCTGTGCAGGAGACTACCAAATAGGCATATTTCCTTTAATGCATGCAGAATACAAAATGTATTTTTAAGACTTCTGACAATTTCACTAACTGCTGTGAATTACTTGCTGCTTCCTTAAACCACTTACTCTCTATTTCCCATAGCTGTGATACAAATTACTTTATTTTGTAGCCTACCAGATTTGATCCGCAGCTTCCTGGATCTCTTTTTTTTTTTCTTTTCTTTTTTTTTTTTTTTTTTGAGACTAACATAAATGATTTTATTTTATTTCCACTCTTTCAGATAAGAGAGAATTAATGATTTATATTATGTGTTTTGGCTTTTTTTTTTTTTTTTTTTTTTTCAAAGTACTAATATACAGCAGGATTTCACTGTAGTCTTAACTAAAATGTTCTAATAAAGTTTCCACACTCCTGGAGCCTCGTATTTGTGTTAATCAGCTTCTAATGCATAGCCGTGTTTGTTTCCAGTGAAAGATTAGATGTGCAAACACTTCTTTAAGTTATATTTAAAGCTGTGCAAGGTCATTTTGGACACATTTCAGACTGTTTTTTAACTGAGCCACAATTCAATGTGTCAGCTTTTTGTGACACAGGAAAATGTAGCTACAGGTTGCAGGACCTTAAAAATAGGATAGCTAATTGAATTAAGTTTCTCCAACTGATTTATTATTTTAATGTTTCCAATTATCAGATGCTTTTGTTTTCTTTTGAAGTATAAATGGAGTGAGCAGGAGTGATCTAATCTGTGTTTATCTGAGATATTCAGGCTAGATAACGAGTTGCTACCAACAACCATCCTTGTAGTGATCTCTGCTGCCTTTCCATTTAATACCAACACAAGTTTTTCACCTGCATGTGCTTCCATAAACTGATACTCATGTTTCTGCACAGTGCAACGTAGAGCCATAAAGACTTTGTCATCCAGCTCGTAATTGGAAATAGATCTCATGACTAAACACAGAAGCACACAGAAGCAGAATTTGGAAGCACTTGATATTTAAACCCATCTTACTTGAGAGAATACAGTATCTGTAAAAAAAATAAAATAAAATAAAATATTTTTATATTTATATTTATATATATATATATATATATATATATAAAAATTAAGAACCTTGATTATTGTTGTCAAAAGCTAAGTTCTTGGGCCCTTCCAAGCTAACTAGCACAGCTAATAAACACAGGCCATAACCAAATAGACAGTCAGGGTAGGTCCTTTCTTACTGTGGAGGCCATGTAGTGAAGTAAGACTTACGACCTACAGCTTTAAATCTTCAACTCCCGTTGTTCTCTGTTCCCCTGTCACAGTACTGGTTTCATATCCATTTCTGACATCTCATCGCAGCCTCTCTGTGTTTCTCCAAAATTATTGTGGGTGTGCTGAGGAGTTTTGGAGAAGCCATAGGTGCACTGGCCTAAGAAAATTCTTGATTTTATTGACATGGCAAGAAAGTAAGAAGTAGAGATCAGCTTGTGATAGTCCTGATAAATCTGTTCCCTACAGGAGTAAACTGCTACAAGAGTATAACAAAACACAACTTATTTTTTATCATTACCTAGTCCTCCTATTAACAGGTGAATATCTCTGTTTTGCAGAGCCAGTAGAACACTAGGTGCCTATTTTTCCAACATCAAATTATAGGTATGGCCCTATTTTAAGAACAGGGTCAAAAGTTAAACAGTTAGGAGACTACACTATATTAAACTTGATCTCAGGGACTTTGTTGCTGTGGTGTATTGACTCTGACCAGCAGCCAAACACCCACACAACATTTCATTCATTCCCCTATCCTGTGGGATAGGGAGAAAATAAAATGAAGGCAAAAACACTCATGAATCAAGATAATGACAGTTTAATAGGGAAAGCAAAAGCTGTGTGTGCAAACAAAGAGAAAGAGGAATTAATTCACTACTTAACTCTCTACTTTCCATCAGCAGGCACATGTCCAGCTACTTTCTGGAAAGCAGGGCTTCAATAGATGTAACAGTTGCTTGGGAAGACAAATACCATAATGACAAACATCACACCTTCCTCCTGCCCACACCTCCCTTCCACCCCCCCGAGTTTACGTTGCAGAGCACAATATCGTATGGCATGGAATATCTCTTTGGTCAGTTAGGGCCAGCTGTCCAGGTTGTGTCCTCTCCCAAACTCATACCCCTAGCCTACTTACTTTGGGGCAGGGAGGCAAGTCTGGCAAAATGTATCCTTATATGCACATGCACAAATGGAAACCTTACTTGTAACATTGAGAAGATGATTTGTTCTAGACATTTTAAAAAGAAGATATGTCAAAAGTTTCCATTTATACTTTAATTTTATCTAATGAATCATGTTGCAGAAAACTTCTACTGGTTATTCCTTGATCTTTGGAGGAAAATAGGTTTCAGGAATGAATTATATCGTATTGAATAATTGCCACACACTTTTAGACTTTAGGAAATGTCTTAAAATCAGACAAATCAGGAAATCAGAAAACAAAGGATATAAACAACTTTAATAAAATTAAAGGTTATATTTTGGTTATAGAAACATAAATAAATGCTTCATTAAACAAATGACCTTGAACTTTGTCCATGATGAATACTGTAGTTAATTAAAATGTATGTTGAGGTAATATATTTTATTGTATATGGAAGCATTTAGATGAAAAAGGGGGTGATGGATTTTTCTAGCGCAATTTTTGAAAGCACAGTAATGAAAAGAACTCATGCAGACAGATGAGGTTATTGTGCAGAGTCTTGCATGCATATACATACCAATGCAAATTCTCAAGGTTTTTTTTCTTCAGTGAATCGAATGGTATTACTCAGATAAGCATGTAGGTATATTTTTACAGGAAAACTACAAATAAAACTTTAAAAATCCTATGAAATTAAAAATTATTATTAAGCCTATAATTAAAGTCTATAATTAAAGAAACGTGAAAAAGTAATTAATAATCCCTATATATTAAATCACATTTCTTTCACTTCCTTCTTACTGCTTCCATTTTGTCTTTGAATACATTATAATTTGACTTACTCTTTTGGTTTGTTGTCTCAACTTTTATAGTTTTCTTTCAGTTAATATTTAATTTCAGAATCTTTATTTTTATGAAAGATATGTTTAATTTATTTTAAATTACAATTAAAAAATCTAAAAATTAAAGAAAGATACAGAAAAACAGAAGAAAATAATTTCAAATATCATACGTTTTGTTGCTTAAGGTGATGAGTGCATTGATGCAGATAAAGAAAACAAAAAACCTCAAAAGGAAAAGTATTAGAAAGGTAAAATGAAAAGAAATTGAAATAAACATAAACTTCAATTACCATGCATCAGATGGATCAAGAACTGCAAATGCAACAAATATGCATTTGATCTCACTTCAGAATTATATCCACTTTTCATAGCTCTTTTCACAATTAAAATAAAAGAAGAAAGGTGTTTATGATGTCTGAATATCATATCTTGTCTATCTAGAGAAATTAATAGCTAAACATGTCTTTCTATAAAAGTAACGCCCAGTCTTAAGCACAGATTGCGTAACCAGAGGTTAATTATGATAAATTATTGATCTTGAACCTAGTCCAAGACATCTAACATAATTAATTAATCTGTATGGCCTTGTACATATGCGTTATTGCAAACTGGAAGCAAGACTGTTAGGAACTAAACTATAAGTCATATTACAGAAAAAGGTAAATAAACTTCAAGCTTTGAACCTTATTCAAGTTACTGAATAGAGATAATTATCAAGGAGGTCTGAAAACATCAAGGAAAATGCAATGCTGAGAGGAGTAAAAAAATGGATGCTTTCAAAATATGTTAGGAACACAATAAATCTTAGAAAAAACATAGTCTTATAATAACAGAGATGGGGTAACATTTTTCACAATGATTAGGAAAATGTTGATAAAAATGATAAAAATGAATGTTCCTATACTACAGAAATTTTGTTAAACAGACACAGAGCTAACAAAAAAACATTTGGGAAGGGCAAACAGGATGATTCAGGTAGCGATAACATATGGTTTGTTAAGTGCAGAGAAATGGTTAGTATCTGATTTGTTAAAAAATAATTAAAGAATGGTATACAATAGATTAATGTCAATGTTAGAAGATCAGTGTAGAATAAATTATTATCAATGTATATTAGGTATCAGAAAATCTGTTACAAGTTTTCTCTAAGAATATCCATACGTGTCTAAAAATTTATTGGGAAAAAGAGCAGTGTGAAATTTTCACTGAATGATAGAAACTTTAAATATGCTGTATGCTCTAGAGAGACTGGTACCATTCAGTTTCATAAGTGATGAGAAAGTTAAGGTAACTTCACTGCTCATGATTTTTTGGGTAGCAATAAGAAGGTAAATGAAAGGCTCAACAGTCATATGGAAGAAATGGAGCCAGCCTAAGCAAAACAGCATTTTAATGGAGGTAAAAACATATTTACTCACCTAGGAAAAATAAATGTGTCATATAGTTGAAATGGAGATTATGCCTTTTAGAGAGGGAAAAAGAGAAGTTTAATGTTATTGTAAAAAAAA
>NW_020799097.1:46736047-46781830 GCF_003259725.1 Athene cunicularia | reverse complement strand
CAAGAAGGCCAATGGCATCCTGGCTTGTGTCAGCAATAGCGTGGCCAGCAGGGACAGGGAAGGGATCTTACCCCTGTCCTCGGCTCTGGTGAGGCCACCCCTCGATGTCTGTGTTCAGTTTTGGGCCCCTCACTCCAAAAAGGACATTGAATGACTCGAGCGTGTCCAGAGAAGGGCAACGAAGCTGGTGAAGTCCCCATCCCTGGAGGTATTTAAGAGCAGGGTCGACATAGTGCTGAGGGATATGGTGTAGTTGGGAACTGTCAGTGCTAGGTTAAGGTCCTTTCCAACCTAGTTGATTCTGTGATTCTGAGGGAATATAACATTTTAAATTACAATAGAACTCCCTATTATTCTGGTTTTGAGGAATTAAGTTTTTTAGGTACAATCTGTTTTATAGAGAGTGAAAGGAAAATTATCAATAGATCCGCTGCAGTTAAACAAACTTTTAAGATGTTGGGAGACAATGGACATGTGAGCAATCCTGCATGTGTGCCCACCTCAGCAAGGACACGGCAAGGACATGGAACAAAGAACTCAGCAAACAAACAACTCCAGGAGATGGGTTGGGCAGAGAAAGACTTTGAGAGTGGTGCTTATTATCCAATCACAAGAAGGCTTGAAGCGCCCGGAGAAAGCTAACTGTCCAGTCATAAGGATTGTACCACGTAGCGTTTGCATGCACATGAGAATGCTATAAAAGGGCTTGCTTACCTTCAATAAATTGGCATTGCTTGATCATACTGGTCATGTGTGTGTCCATAGCTCCAGCAGTAGGAGAAGTTTTTTCTTAAAGTATTATGCATAAGATAAGCTAAAGTTTCCTAAAGTCATTTAGCAGATACATGGAAAATACTAGTTCTATGTACTTTTCTTTCTATGAGAACAAAATAAATGTTATGTAACTGCATATATATACATTGCTGAAAACAAAAGAGAATTCTTAAAGGATTAGTGACATGGGTATTGACTGTTCCTTAGTTGTGCTGACAATATGAGTTAACTTACATCAAGATAAAAATAATACCGACACAAAAAATAGATTAATTTCAAGGTACTGGTCTGTATCATCTTACTTTTGCTCAATGAAATCTGAAGGCAGATTTTAAGATAAAGTTAAATGACAATGCATAGCGAGACAAGCAGCTAAATGTTCTCACACTTCTGGTCCCCTGCTAGTCATCAGCCATTGAAGATATTGATTACAAAGGAGAATGATGCATATTGCTCACAAATCTGACAGCAACATTCTCACGCATCATTCAGTATTGAATAACATAGAGCTACTTGTCAAAGCGGAAAATGTCTCATCTAAGTTTCTGTCCACAAGGTCTTGCCAATTATTATGTTTCATGAATTTTAATACTATGAAAAGTAGTAAATATCTTAAAGTTCTGTCAGAAATACTACCATGGAAAACAAATCACATTTAAGATTGATCTAAAGAAAAGTGTTTTGCATGTTATGTGAAATTGTCCTAGTGTTTTATTTCAATTTCCTCTTCTTCATATGTTGTATGTAAAATAACACCCTTTCTTTCTAAAATATGCCATTTTTTTCTGACCACAGCAGCTTTCAGACAATGTTAAGAATTGATCAAACACAATTTTCAGTCTTCTTCACTGTGACATATTAATATGCCTTTTGTAAATCATCGTTAAAAAATTACTTAGTAATGGCCTTAACATCCAGTGGGTATTTAATCCAATCAGTGTTAGTCCTTGTCCTTTTCAGAATGAGATGAGTTTTGCTTTCCATAAAAAAAAAATACATTACTTATTTTGAAGATTTTTAGTATCAGTTTCTTAATTGCCATTTGCTCTTGCTATTATATTATCAGGAGATTTAAATAAAAATCCCTTCTGTCAACATTTTTTCACTGTCAGGAGAAAAACAAAATATTCAAGACACAGAATGCTGCACTCAGAACACTGTAGGACTATTTGACCCTGTTTATTATCTTAGTATAATTTCAGACTCCATTAAATTAGGGCAAGGTTATCAGGTTAACAATACATTGTGATTACTTTAGTTTTCAGTGAACAGAAAAATACTTTCCAACATCTAATGGAGCTCACTTTTATCCATTTCCATAACATATGAAATCCATGATCACTTTGACCATTGAACTGTTTACTAAAAAAAAAAAAAAAAGAAACTAAACTCTTAGCATCTTGATGCTTTTCCAAAAGTTTAATTTCTAAGGGGGTTCTAAGGCTATTCCTACTGCATCACCTGTATCACATTAAAAAAAACCCCAAACAAACAAACAAACAAAAACCCCACACTTGCTTTAAACACATTTTCATTAAACACCCTACACAGGTAAGCTTTCAATGCCTACTGCTTTAGAAAAGGGAAGTGAAGGGAGAGAGAAAAAGGAGATATGTTTTTTGTTGAACCTTTTTCTTTTTGTGATGAAAATTTATCCTCTTAGGAAAAAAAAAAAAACAAAACGAACAAACAAACAAAACCCAGAACGTACTATTTTGTTCATTGTATGAGAAGGAGATAATGTGTGTGCATTATTACAATGCATTGTCCAGAAATGAATTAATGGTGCTAAAGGAATTTTAAAAACAGAAATAGATAGCAACACTTTAAGAAATGGAAATGTTAAATACAGTAACATAGTGTCATGGTTTAACCCCGGCTGGCTACTATGCACCACAGAGACACTCACTCAATCCTTCCACCCCAGTAGGGTGGGGAAGAAAATTGGAAAGGGTAAAGTGAGAAAATTCATGGCCTGAGATAAATACAGTTTAACAGGAAGAACAAAAGCCATGCACACAACCAAAGCAAAACGAGGAATTAATTCACCACTTCCCATCAGCAGGCAGGTTCTCAGCCATCTCCAGGAAAGCAGGGCTCCATCATGCCATGGATGGTTACTTGGAAAGACAAATGCCACCACTCTGAACTCCTCCCCTTCCTTCTTCTTCCCCCAGCTTCATATGCTGAACATGATGTCATATATAGTATGGGATATCCCTTTGGTAAGTTAGGGTCAGCTGTCCTGGCTGTGTCCCCTCCCAACTTCTGGTACAGCCCTAGTGTCCTTGTTTCATCTGGGATAGAGCTACTTTTACTTCTTAGTAGCTAGAATACTGCTGTATTTTGGATTCAATATGGGATTTTGTATGTTGATAATACACTGATGTTTTCCGTTGTTGCTAAGAAATCAAGGACTTTTCAGCTCCCCATATTTTACTAGTGTGCAGCTGCTTAAGAAACAGGGAGGGAGCATAGTCAGAGCAGTGGACTCAAATTGGCCAGTGGAATATTCCATATCCTATAATGTCATGCTCAGTATATAGATGAGGGTTGACCGGGAAGCTGGCTCTCTTGCTTCTGGGATTGCGGTTTTGGGATCTTCTCTTCTCTGGGATCACTAGCTGGGAACAGGATAGGTATCAGCTGGTGAGGTGGTGAGCATTGTGTATTAATTTATTATTATTATTATTAATTATTATTATTATTATTAGTTTTAATTGTTATTAGTTTTATTATTATTATTTTATTTTACTTTATTTCAATTATTAGATAGTTTTTATCTCAACCCACAAGTGTCCTTATCTTTGCCCCTTCAGTTTTCTCCCTCATCCCCTTAGTGAGAGCGGGTGAGCCAGCAGCTGCATGGTGTTTGATTGCTGGCCACCATGACACCCAGGCTACTCACTGGTCAGGTGGTGTGAGATGCAGCAAAGACCTTGACTGTGTGTAAGCACTGCTCAGCAGTTACAAAAACATCTCTATATTATAAACAGTTTTCACCACAAAACCAAACCATAGCCTCATATGAGCTACTATGAAGAAAATTAACTCTCTTCCAGCTAAAACCAGCATGCACAGTAATTATGCAATATACTTAACTCCAGACAATAGCTTGTTTTGTTAGACCAGAATAGACAATTACAGCTTCACAAAGTAATAGCCAGTCATCTGTTCATTAATTAATCACATCAGTGCCATGAAAATTATTTATTTTTCTCCCTTTTCACTCACCATGCAATTTTTTTTCAGTCACGCAAGACAGGTACCTTGGAGAAATTAATTAGGAAATGCAGGTTTAAAATACATTGTGACCTTGTTATAGCAAACCTGAGTTTGCTCTCTTGGAGAAATGAATTGAAATATTTACAGTGGTGTCCTTTCAGCATAAAAGATACACTTAAGAGGCAGTGTTATACCTCACTATAGTCTATTTCAGTTCCCAAGTATTTTTAAGGAATTGACACTAACCTGTGAAAGGGATAAGTAGAAAAAAGCTAATCGAAGCCATGAAACAGATCTGTCTTACATTAATTATGTTATTTATTTTTTTAATAGTGAAATTGGTGTAATTTCCTTACTAGACTTACCCTATTTGTGTGATCTGAACATTGGTCACAAAGAGAATAAACACTCTTGGTGTATTTAGTCCCAGAAAAAAAGGCAAAAGCTAAAATTAACTTCCCTTTAATAGTATTGTGTGTTGTTTCCCTAAAGCTAACAGACCTATTAACATTATTTAAAGTTCAAAAAGAGTCTTTATTAGCTACAAAAGGGACAATGTGCTCCTGAAATATTAAGAATAAAAAATAAATTATTTACATCACAAGACCTTTACTTAATATTATTGTAAACAGTAAGGAAGGTGATAAGAGCAGAGTAGGCATGGATTCCCCATATGCTGTGTTTTCATCTTCAGATGTGGCATTATCATAAGAATAATAAAAGCATAAATTGTCTGCCAAGATTAATTAATATGTAGAGAGCCAATTTAATAAAAGCTCCCAGTGGTTGAAGAACTAAATTGTGGAAAGGAATTTGTTCTACTTCTTAACTATATTTACGAACAACACCTACTAACTGTAATAAAATTCATTATTTACTATAATGATGTGGGTAGAAAAAAACTACCTATTGCAACAACAAAAAAAGTAAATTTGAAGCACTAAGACTTGTTACATATTTGAAATTTTGATGGGAAAATAGTTAGATACTATAGATATGTTCTTGCAGTAGCAATACCGATGGTTCAAGGCAGCGGCTTAATTTTTTAAGGAAGGATACAGTTTTATTTTATGTCTGGTTAATTTTCTGCTTATTGAAGACTACAGATGGTAGGTCAATAAAAGCAACGCCTGTATAATCTGACTATCTTCTAAGAAGACTTAGTGATGATCCTAGAAATGTTAATTTTATCCTGAAATTGTTTGGTATTTTTTTGTTTACAGCACTGGTATTATATTTGTATTTGGTATTATATTCTTTTACAGCAGTGGTGTAATTTTATTTATCATCATATCATTAGTGCCCTTGTTTATATTTTTGTTATGTTTTATTATTATTAATCATTACAAAATAGGTATAATCAGATATAGACAAATACAGAGCAAAGCAGGATTAAATCATTTAAATCAAACAAGTTCTGAAGAACATTACATCTGAGTGTAGTGCTTTCCTTTGGGCTGTGCAGATCTATGTGACATACCATGCAGGGCTGCAGGTAAATGTCACAATATAACAATGTCTGAAAGATCTTAATATTTACACAATAAATTGATAAAGAAATGCATCACATAACTAAACATTTCTTACATGTTTGTTTGTTACGTTTCTGGGAGCCATAATATCAATGGATGGAACTGCCTTTTAAGAAAATTAATGTATTCATCAAAAACATTTTTTTGAGGCTGGCTTAGGCTTTCATCAGCAAGACCTGTCAGCCCTTTACCTGGACTCTCCTTTAGCTAGTTATGGAAACAGGCAAAAGCTCACATAGGGAATATACATGGCAGCTCGCTCGGTGCTCAGGGAAGTGTAAACCTATCAATAGCTTGCTCCCCCAAAGACGTGACCACATCTGCTTATCTGTGAGTAACCATTGCAGTCCTCCAGTGGTACAGCAAGGAGAACATACTGCAACACATAAGTAGATCTAAAACACTGTCTACAACTCTGTCTCTTAATAAGACACAGAAGACATTTTTGCCCTGGTCACATAATCCTCCACATGGTTCAGTGAAAGAAAGGTTTTCTGCAATATTCCTAAGTAAACTCTTCTGGTGTTTGAGCTAATTAAGTTCTCTGTGTTTTCTTTTATCTTTAGTCCTCTGAGAAATAATAGGGCATTGTATCATTGTTTTATTATAACTACAATTTTATTACACCTAGGACATTATGTGTTTTTCCATGACATTTAATTACTATTCATCTAATAGTTTTACAGGCTGGGATATTTTTACTTTTATTTTTAATCGAGTAGACACTGACTCAAATATGGCTGTAGAATTTATCTGCTATAAAATTAAAGACATTTGAAATGTGCAAATTTTCATGTTCCTTGAACTGATACGATCAGGCTATGTTTCATGGAAAATACTTTTATATCATTAAAAAAAACAAAGGTCAGTATTGATTTTAAGAGGTTTTGTGCTGCCTTCTTGATCCTGAAAGTATATGATTACATTCTTTTTGAACGAATATAAATGTAGCTGTTTCTGATACTGTTCAGGGATATAACATCACCCGTTTACTAGATGATCAGATAAAAGTTTCCAGATTATATAATTGTGTCTTTATCTTGTGAAACAAGTGAAGTGAAAGATGGTTGCTCTTCAGAGCAGCCTTTGGTGGAAAACAGTGATAATAGTCAAATCTCCTTTTGTCTTGCCTTAACAGTGGTAAACACTGGCCTTTTTATTTTAAGGAGTTAATTCACAAGGAGCTAATAATATTTTCTTGGAAATTATATTGTTTTTTGTGCAGGCAATGTATGATGCTTCTAGGATCACTGGATTTATTGATACTAGATCTATGTACCAGTTCTTGAAGTTCACTACCATGGTAGAGATGGAGGATCAAATGTATATTCCAAAGTCTTACATTTCAGTACGTAAGTGTGTCTATATTTATGTATGTATTTATTTTAGAGTCAGGCTATGGAAGGATGCATAATGCATTACACAGCAAATGATGGCTCAATTTCACCAATGTTGCCTCCAATGAGATGAACAACAGATAATACACTCAACATTTATTCACCTTTAGAAATTCTATTTCTTTCATGGATTTGCATTTCAGGATATTTTTTTCCAAATAAAAAAAGTATATAATTGTAAATTTATTAGTTCCTCAGATAATTAATCTTTTCTTCTCCTCCAAAGATTTTTTTCCCACACATAAAACATTCCTCTAGCCTGTCCATTACTGTGAGTTTTCCCTGCAGAAAAATCAGACCATTTGCAACTGTTGTGTGATCTGTGAAAGCTCTGACGTCAGAGAGGATCTCAACATGTAGGTGCAGTATAATTCCTCTTCCAATGTGTTGTGGTGCTGGGCTTGCTACTAGCATGTGCTTAGCACCTTAAAGAAATAAGACTCAATAATATTTTATGAGGATTTTAAGGTTCTGGTGGGGATGGACTACATTGTACCTAAAGACTGTGCAAAATGAAAGTGATTACAAGCTTTGACTTGGAGAAAAGCTGCTTACACATGATCACATGTAAGTTTTATTTTTGCACTTTGAATGGAGACGCGTTACTGGAATTCTATGTAACATTACTGTGACAAGCATTATTTGGTGCAATCCATGCTGTCCCCAACCTCAGAAGGCATTTAGAAAGTTCGAATAATCATGTGAAGTAACAAAGAAAATGCATTGCTATGTTGCATAGATCTACTAATGTCATCTCAATCAACAAGATCAAGAAAGTTATGTTTTACCAAATTTTATGAAACAGGAAAACATTTTGTTGTTTTCTCACTTTTAAGCTTAAGTATCCATAACCCAGCTCTCACTCTGAAGCTCTAACATACTTGCCTGATTACAGAGGCAACAGTTTTTAATGAATACACCTAACATCTCAGGACTGGATAAAATTTTGATAGAATGTGCCAAGTGGGGAAGCTAGTAGAAGGTAGAAAATGAAAAAAAAAAACACAAACAAACACCCCCCCCCAAAAAAAAACCAACACATTGGAGCAATATTATATTTATGATGCAGAAAGTTAGGATGCTTTGAACTTTTCTATTTCAGTATTTAGCTATCCCACTGGAAAGTCACATTATCATTCTATGTTTCAGTTAACACAGCATAGTAAACATTAAATGAATTGGTGAAGGAAGAATTATACTCAAGGACATTCCACAATGTCAAGTGATTGTAATTTATTTGAAAAAAAGAGCTCAAAATCATGGAGCTTGAATAGACTTTTGAGGGCTGAAATATGATCATCTGAATAATTTAATGTTTTGAGACAAACAGTGCTCAAAAAGTGCTTTTTCAAAAACTGTGTTTAGGGCAAATAAAACTCAGCAAAAATAAATTGCCTTGTGGTTCTTAGGATAGGTATTTAACATTATGTAATGAGGTCTGCATAGAGTTCAGGTGTTAGAACAAATGGACCTTTTGAGACCTAAGAAGGGAAAAAAAGGTCCCAGTTAGCACAACTTTAATCTTAACAGGAATTTCAGTGAGTAGAGGTAAGAGAAAACTTCAGTTCATAAAGAGACAGCTCCTTCTCTTCAGAAGTGACATAACTGAACAATCACAGCCAACACTTGAAGGAAACTCCTTTAGGCAGAAAGATGAAGCTATGGAATAAGCAGTAATACTTCTCAATTACACTTCGGCAAAGACTATCCAGTAGAAACAGATTGCAGAGTGCACCTGCTACCTGGAAATATTTCAGCTTTCTTTGTATGGAAGAGTGCCAGTGTTTAGAACTAAGGGTGGCTTGCCATAGATAGTTTTTCTTATTTTTGCACAAAAAATTGTTCCTTTGGATGTTAATTCCTTCTACTAAAGGGGAATTCTTGGCTCAAATTGTGCATCTATTCATATTCAATAATTCAAATCCCTTTAAAAACTCAAATCCAACTGGTTTTCCATCAGATTTAGAAAATAACTAATTTTTATGCTTTAACTGAGACTGGGAATAGAGTCACCTTCCTCCCAAAGATGTCTTTTTCAAATTACAGATGCATGAAACAAGAACAGGGACATGACAGGGACTGATTGGTCGATTATGTTTACCTGTGCAAATTCAGTTATTAATAATAGATTAAAACGCTTTGACTTTATTTCTTTTTCTTTCTCAAATAAAATTAGACCCACAGCATAAATAAAGAAGCACTATCTTTTAACTTCAACATACATTGCAGACATTTTTCACAAAATAATCAGACACAGCATAAAACCAAATTTAGATGAAAACCAGATGTATTAATAGCAGCTCTGGAATTTTGTTATATTTTGCTGAAATATATACCCGAGCCTAAGAAAAATAGATCCCTCCTGCTCCTGTGAAGGCTACCTGGCATAGCATAAAGCCCTCTGGGCTCCATAGCCTTGAATTTCAGTCCCTAATGAGTGGCAGTGTGATCTCTCTGCAAAAGCCAGAGCAGCATGAATTTTGAACTAGCTGAGCCAGTGTCTGAACTTATTTAAGCTCTGAGATTGCTGTGAGAACAACCAGCAAAGCCTGCAGATACCATGGCTACCAGCAGACAGTCAGCAGGTATAATTGGCTACTCTGAACTGTAGAGGCTTATATGTGAGCTCATGTCAGTACATTACAGAATAAGCTCCGGGACTCTAGCTGTATTAATTACAGAGAGAAGGCAAATGCTGGTTGCTTCTAGATACATATGGCAGACACTTTTCCCCCTTACAAGTGAGGTAGTACATACTATAGTATTAGACTTTTTTTTTTTTTTTTTTTTTTTTTTTTTTTTTCATATATATGGTATTTAAATGAGAAATTCTATATTTTATACAAGTTGACAAAACAGAGCCTAAACCACAACCACCAGCAAACTGAAAAATGTTATCCCTGTGCTCTCAGTACTGTTTTAAAATAGGAAATACTGAAAATGATCCCCTTAAGATTTTATTTTCCATTCTTTTATATACATTTTTTCAATTTCAACACACTGCCCAACCATTCCCTCCCAACCCCCCTGCCAAAAAATCAAGCCGATTCACATTTTTTTCTTTACTGAGCAGTTCAAATCTCCTTGGAAGAGAAGAGATTCTGTGTCCTCATTTGTCAAAATATGCAGCTGGGCAAAGGTAGCAACAAATTGCGCATCACGGGGAAGATGGTCCCACTGTTGATCACTATTCAGAGTCAAAGATAAAACGTCTAACCCTGAAACTATATCTTTGTTCATACCTAGAAAAAATGGCAAACTTAAACCACATGAAACCCCCTGCAACAGGTGGCTTCCATGTGTGATATATTCTAGAAGTAATATTTTGGTTTTGAATATTATCATGCTCCTATATTCAGTCCCTGTATTAAACTGAAATTAGCAACCTTTTCTCCATGTCAGTGTTTATTAGTAAGCACAAGTTCTAAAGGATTATCAAAAAAGTTTATCAGAACGTCAGTATAAAAAGCCCTTATGGGCCAGCTGGAAATTTAGACATATTTTATTCAGCCATTAGAATTCTTATACCGTGCAAATGTTTCATATAAAAAAAAATAAATTCTCATAGTTGATGCTCCTGAATAACCTCTGTTAGATTTTCATACTCCAGTTTGCCAGGTTCCTATGGAAATGGTAAATCTTCACTTCCTGTAAATGTAACCAGTCACAGAGGGGTTTGGAAAACAGACCTCCTGAAGTTGTCTTCAGTAACTTTTGAATACAACTAACTATTTTAAGCTACTAAATGCCTTTAGTTTTCGAACTATGTCTGTCTGTTGTTTTGTGTTTGGGTTTTTGGGGTGTTGGTTTTTTTTTTTTTTTTTTTTTTTTTTTTTTTAGGTTTTTGGTTGGGGGTGGTGAGGTTTTTTTAAGGAAACAGAAAACCCCTTTCCTTCAACTAGTACTTGACTTTTGCCTGGGCTTTTTGTCATCCTTTCACTTCATCCTTGTAAATTGATATTCCTATTTCAACAGTGTTTATTTGAAGTTGTTCTTCATATTTTTCAGTGTAGATAAATTCCTTCAGATTAAGAGCACATATAAAAAAAAAAAAATCTTACTATTCAATATGCACTAGGTACAACGAAGCATAGTAGCAGTAGTAGTAGTTGTAATAGTAGTAGTATGCAGGTGTGAAAGTGTGTACTGGTCTGAAGCCTTTTCAATGTTTATAAAAACATACAAAAATGTTTTAAAAACATACAAAATGTGTTTAGAATCACAAGTCAAATCCTTGAATTAGGTTATATTACAATTCTTACTAACTTCTACATCAGTCTGTATTTTTAGATGAAAAGATTTATTTTTAAATTGGAACTTAAAAGAAACAAAATTAGTGTGACATTAATTGTTTAGATTTTCTTAATTCAAAATTTGTGACAAGGAGCTGTAAGATGAATGTGTTTCCATTTGCTCTCATGCATCAAACTGATGGAAATATCCTTGGCTGAGTAGTCTAAAATTATCCAGCTTTCAAATTATTAATAACAATTTCATGTTTTAAAAAGCGAGCTGTACCTACCATTCTATCATTCACTTAATACATACTAACACTAAGGCAACACTACCTCCATGAGAAACTAACTTAGTCATTAACTTTATGTAAAAAACTAACAAAGAATCAATCAATAAATAAAATATAAACAATAATATATAAAATATAAATTAAAATATTTTAAAAATGGGTTAGGTGGTCATAAAATTAAAACATCACAATTGAGAGTCCTCTGCATGTCTTTTTTCTCTTGCCTGGAGCTGTGATCGGCCGGAGAAAAGGTGCAGATTTTTTTTTTTAGCAATAGTTCTGGGAAATAAAAATTTACATCCTGTAAGAAATTTTCATTATTTGATATTGCTTTAATTCTATTTGTATAAACTGTAGCTCTAAATCTTCCTTCAGAAAGAGAAGTTGATAAATTATTTAAAATCTAAATTTCCACTGTTAGAACATCTTTTTAAGGATAAAAATCAACATTGTTACAGAGTGTTTTTCTCTCTGATAAGAAAGAAAAGGATATGAAAAGGAGAAAATATGCATGGATGCCACCTATTCCTCCACTTAAGAGAAATACACTCTGACAACAGCTCTTGATTTTACTCGTGTGTGTATATTTATACAGGTTCCTTTCAGATTGTTTTGGCATTGTTAAAGTTCATCCTATCAAATCCTAGATTTAATAATAGTCTTCTGGTTTATTGCTCCCTCTGCAATAAAAAACTCGTGACAAATATTAGAAAACATCTGATACTTGAAGTCAGATGCTTAAAAATGCTGCTTTTGTCTTGTGACAAAGAGCTCGGCTTCACTCCTTGTCACAGCTGTGGAGAGTGTTGGTCTGTTTGCATCAGCCGACATCTGCTTTTAATCACCCCCCCTCCATGGTTTTGTCAGTGGCTCCCACATCAGTGTTTTAGAAGGAGGGGGTCTGCATTTACTTTAAAACTTTGGATAGTGCAGGATATTTCCATTCACAATAAAAATGCAGTGACTTGAAACGTGTCAGAATGCCGTATCCCCTAAAGTGCCAGTAAGCATATCCTGTAAAGCTCTAACAAATCTAAGCAGTATTACAGTGCAACCATGAAAATAGTTGTTTTCAATCCAGGTGAGATTCTTACATCATTTCCTCTATGAAGCTTTGTTTTGATTAGTCATTACTACCCTGAGGAGATCATTCAAACAGCAAGCAATATGAACAGATTCATTCTTTTCTTGTGATAAAATTTTGTAACTAGTTCTTAAGTATTATAATTGAAAGATCAGTATAAATGTCAAAGACATTCTCTTTTGGACATATCTTCTTTCACCTAAACATTTTGAAGACCCCATTCAAATTGCATGACTTTAATGTGATTTTCTGACAAATAACCACAAAAATGGAGTGAAAACATAATACTAAAACCCCAAACCAATTGACAACTACTGTTACAATATCTAGTTTTTAGGCTCCTGTGGAAACCAAAATCTCTGAGTGCAAGTGTGGAGGGGAAATGATGGAGGTGAAAAAAGAAATGGGAAAAAAAAAAAAAAAAAAAAAAAAAAAAAAAAAAAGAGAGAAAAAGAAGAAACAGCATCCTGGTTGTAGGTTTGCCAAATAAGAAAGCAAAGCACAGGGACATTTGTGAATCTTATCTCAACTAAGAATATATGCAATATATGCAGTATATATATGCAATATATATATATACACAATAATATTATATGTTAGTTTTACAAAAGTATGCTGCTAGCCTGAAGTGCCTAGAGTCTGAAAGGGTGAATAGTTAACCCTTTACAGATATGTAAATATGAGTTGTCTTCCTCTCAAGCAGTAAATCTGCCTGATGAATTTGCTGGATTAAAAGACTAATCACCATAATGTTACCAGAAAAGGTGAGACCAACATCTCTTCCAGCTGTGGCTTTTTTTTTTTTTTTTTATAGTAAGGGGTCAACACAGGTTATTTACAGTTTTTCAGGGGATATAGGGATCACTATAGAGACTTCAGTACAATATAATGTAAAGTCCTTATAGAGTGTTAAAATAGATTTTGTTACAGTATAGGCAGAAATTAAACCATGCGATTAAAGGCATTTTTGGAGATGCATAAAAGCAAAGCTTTATGGATAACTTGAACACTCAGTGATGTCCAAGAAAATAGGCATGATGCTTTCCTTTGCCTCCAGCTGTTTGTATTGCAGGAACTTCCTCAGCCACTGTAGGACAGCATTTCCCCCCGTACTCAAAGTATTTTTTTTTTTTTTAATTCAACTGTACTCAAAAAAAACCCCAAACAACTAAACCAAACCAAACCAAACAAACAAACAAAAACCCAAAAAAACCCCACCAAACACCACAACCCTCCAACAACAACCACCTCTAGACTTGAAATGAATTTGGAATTTCTGATACAATACCTCATGCACTTTCCCCATACCCTCAAATTGAACATGGCCTCAGAGAGAAGATGGATAAACTCTTCAGAAACTGCTTGCTTCCTCACATTTTTATTGATTACAAGGAGATAAACCAAGCCACACACTTTACTTATGTTTTTCTCATTACTTACCAGGTTGCAAATCAAATTTCAGCTCAAACAGCTCTACAGACTTGGGTATATTTCAGTGTTCAGGGTGAGGAACATTTCTGAAGTAAATCAGGTTATCTGAGTAAGACTCCATAATGCAGCTATAATTAGTGGATCATACATCTTATATTACCATTTACTGTATATTAGAGTCTAGTGCTCTTCACTGGCTGCTTTTTGCTTTTGCTGCTTGCTCTACTGTTGAACATCTTATTCTGCTGTGCCTGGGAAGAGGTCATTGCTGCTGTTTCTGTGCTGCCATACTGGACAGGCTGGAATTCCAGAGTGAACTCGAGTTGAAGGGACTGTGACCTGTAGATGAGTCCATGTGGGAGCAGGACAGACTGAAGCATCTGTGGCTGTGGATAAGCTCATGTCAGAGCAAATACATCTGGAAGCATCTGTAGCCACAGTTATGTCTGTGCTACAGGAGTTATAACTCTGAAGGGATTGTGGCCAAAGGATAAGTCTGTGCTTGAACCATCAGTGGCTGTCATGCTGGAGGCCACACATGAGGTCATGCTGGAGCACCTCAAAGCGTGTAGCCATGAATAAGCCCATGACAGAGCAAGTACACCCCTGGAGGGACTGCAGCCATAGGTAAGGCTGCGTTGGAGTAGGTTTACTTCTGAAGGGACTGTGGCTGTGGGTAAGGTCATGCTGGAGAGGGTATATCTCTGAAGGTATTATGGCCCATGGAGAATGCTACACTGGAACAGGTGCACCTCAAAGTGACTGTGGCTGTGGATAAGTCTATGTCGCAGCAGCTAAAGCCCTGGAGAGACTGTGGCTGATAGATAAGTCTCCACTTGGAGCAGGTACAACCTACAGGACTACAGTCTGTGGACAAATCTAAACCAGAGCAGGGGGAAGGGGAAGAGTTCATTGCAATAGTGTGGTACAAAAGGACCAGGGTGGAGACTGCAGTGGATACACTTTTAACTTTGTAAGCCATGATTTGAGTTGCATGTTATAAGAATTACTATATCAGGAACTACCTGAACAAATGGAGGACAAGTCTTACAAGAAGAATCTTGCAAGTGCAGGAGTGACCTGACCTGAGCTGGCTTTGGTGCCCCATAACTCCATGCAACACCCTACCTCTCCTGTCCTGAGTGACCACTAAAACAGATGGAGCCCAAAATTATGGACTAAATGAACTTAATGGACATTTTACAGAGGTGGTCCATAGACAAAGGAAATGATAGCTGTATTATATTAAAGGATGGGATGGGGGATGGTGGTTAATGAGGTTGTATTGGATAGTGTGGTACCTGAGCATGATATAAATGGTATAGAATAAGGGGTTGAGAATGTGCTGGTTTTGACTGGTGTCGAGTTAAATTTCTTCCTAGTAGCTAGTATGGGGGTATGTTTTAGATTTGTGTTGAAAACAGGGTTGCTATTGCACACATGATTTCACTACTGCTGAGCAGTGCTTACACAGTGTCAAGGTCTTTGCTGCTTCTCACCCCACCCCACCAGTGTGAGGAGTCTGGAGGTGCACATGAGAGAATGAGAGAGTGGCTGTGTGGTTCTCAGTTGCAAGCTGGGGTTAAACCATGACAGTCATTAATACATTGTTGTAATATTTCCAGGGATACTATCCACAGTTTATCTGTTAAACATTATTTGATTCAGTATTACTGGTGGGTTTACCACAGTTACTACTGGTTGTATGAGGAAAAAATTACCAAAAATGTTTATTTTACTGTTTCTTCTCAGCTCTGTATTACTGTTTCTACATATTTTCTTCCTTTATTCTACCATTCTTATGTTTCAGTTTAGATTTTTTTCAGGTTATTTGATGATATAATTTCCATCAACAGCCATTCACACCTGGGATTACAGGTGGTCTAAAGTAATTCATATAGATGTGACTGAATACTGTGCTCACTGCATACAAATAGTGTAAAGCAGGGGTTATGGCTTTGGCTGCTTTTCCGTCTACAGTTCCTCTACTACATCAGCATACAAATTACAGTTTACCTGGAGGCAACTGATTTGGCACTGTTTTATGGCATATGTTTATCTATAAGCATGTGCAATGTATACCAAACAGTACAGTAATGAGGCCTGCCAAATCCAATCAATTTGCACTGGATAATGCTGCCCTGTTTCTGTTGTGGTTTTCTCACAGGCTTTGTGCCATGTAATGTCAGTGTGGCACAGGAGCCACTCTGGTAAGGTGGGTCCTGTGGAGGATTCTCATCTTGCTTTCATACAATGTGTTCTTGTACACATAATTACTTATCTGTAGGGACAGAACTGTAAGAATGACTGCAGTGAACATTTCCTCTTGTGTATTGAAACTACCTCTTTTCCTTCTTTTTTCTCTCATTTTTTTTTTCCTGTAGTATTTTTCTGTTTTATTATTTTCTTATTTTCACTTTTCTTACTGGGCACTTCTCTAGCCTGCTTTTCTACTAATACTACCATTCCCTGAAAACAACAGTCCCTTTGACCTCCTCATTAGTGTCATGGGGATTAAAATAAAATCACTGAACAGTTTAACTTTTTGTAAATTCTAGCTTAAGTGCTCTGGAGTGTGACCATTTTATTAACTAAACCCCTGAGCGTATTATTATATTTATTTCTTTCACACCTGTTACTGACTACTGATGAACGATTAAATGTATAAATTTAATATACAATAAGTCAACTTTCACGAAGAATTTGTCATTTAAGTTCAACAGGATGGAAAAATGCAAGAGACTTCTCTGGTTTTGGTCAGTCGCTGCAGTTAACATTTGACCATGGGAACATAAACTTACCTAAAAGATAGCTTCTTATGACACTATCTATTTTGAATTTCTGATAGTTCTACTCTTAATTTTATTCTTAGAAGAGTGAATATTAATGATAGCAGGACAGAGGAAAGCTTGAAATATTAAGCAAAACAGAACCAGTATTTTGAACCACAAAATCATTAATGTTTTAATGGGTACTTAAAGAAAGTGTAGACAAAGACAATACTGTGATGGTTTGAGCTCAGAGGGCAACTGAGCACCATGTGGCTGCTCACTCCCCCTTTGTGCCTTAGTACTGGGAAGGAGGGAAGAAAAAGACCCAGGAACCTGAGGTAAGGATGGAGAGGGATGATCTCATAATTTAAGGCACAGGCAAAACCCAGACTCCTTAGGGGAAGAAAAAAAAATTAACATGAATTTAATACAGACACTAACAACAACATTTTACAGATAGAGTAGGACCATAAGAAACATTGCCACATCTTGAAAACACATTCCCCATCCCTCTGTTCTTCCTAGGCTCAGCTTTTCTCCCGATATCTCTACCTCCTCTACCCAAGAAGTGCAGGGGTCAGGGAATGGAAGGTGCAGTCAGTTCTGATGTTTCTTCCACCTCAGAGATGGGGTGGAACTTCTGACATTACTCCCCTATTCTACCGTGGTCCCCCTCTCACAGGACACAGTCCTCCACAAACCAGCTCCAACATGAGTCACTCCTATGGGCCAGTGGGTCACCCCTGTGTTGCAGTTCTCCCAGCACTGAACTAGAGCAACAATGCTTTCTTCCTATGGGGTCCCAGCCTTCTTTCGGTGCAGTCATCTGGGCTGGCATGGGGCCCCCCGCAGAGGTGCAGCTAATTTTGGTACAAAAGCAGGTCCTACTTGGAGCCAGGGGAGCTTTGAGAAGCTTCTCACAGGAGGCCACCACTGTAGCTTCCTCCTCTGCTACCAAAACCCCCCTGTCAATCAAACCAGGACAAATATGCAGACTAATCTCCTAAAATTATCTATAATAAGAAAGCTTCTGTCTCTATTCTAGTCAGAGAAAAAACAAAAATCATCAAAAGTGAAGTAGGTTTAATTTTCTTAAGGAAAATTTCTGTTTATTTATTCTCATGAGAAAGTTTCTCACATGGAAGCTACATTCTACCTTAGTTGAAAACTGGAAAAAAATTGGCTTGAATTTAATAGCCTTAAACTCATATATTTAATTAAAAGTTTTATGCTTATTATTAGTTTAACCTATCAATCTTCACTCTTCCTTATCTTCATATTTTGTAATGAAATTCTCTCTCCCTAGTGCTTATTTTCTCCCCAGGTCCTTCCTTGTTCATTGGGTGGTAAAGGCGGCAGTCAGCCCCATCTGCAGGTCAAAGCATCACAAGCTCCTTCAGACTCCTCTTATAAGACCATCTTATCATTTCATTAATCATTCTTGTAGCCCTCTGCAAACAGGCCTGTCAGGAGAACATGCATATGCTTTCTAAATATTAGCAGCAAGATTTATCACAGATGTATATCTTTTTATTATCTCTAGGGCATATATGCAATAACAAAATATCCCTCAGCTATCCAAACTGAAAAGGAAAGTGAAAATAGGAAGTATGGCTGCAGTGCAGTTACAACTGGGTAGAGAAGGATACCTTACAACATACAAGTGTCTAGTGTCATTTAAGAAGTATCTCTTTTTTATCATATTTGTAGAATCTTTGTTAACTTTTAATATCCTTTGAGGGATGTTTGTTCATTCAGCTGAAGATGTAACACTCCAGTTTGTTATGATCACTTCAGGTACAGATAAGTATAATATCTTTGGTTTTATAGAAAAATAAATCCAGAAAATCTCAACATTTGAATCCCCACCTCAATCTATTGAACTGTGTGATGGTTTTAAGCCCTGACAGGACTGGAGACCATGTTGCCATTCCCCCTCCCCCACCCTCGGACACAAGTAGGGCACAAACCCCGGGTTAAAATAAGAAGAATTTTAATACAACAGTGTGATAAACAATCTAAACAACAACAGTAGCAATGATAACAACAATAAACAGCAATAATAGTAAACAAGACTAAAGATATACAGAGAAATACCGCAACAGTTACAGACAGCTCGCTCGTGATGCTCCCTGTGACCAAAGCCACAAAGGAAAAAGTTCCCGCACTCCCACGTCTGGAACTGACATCAACATGGTATGAATAACCCGGCTGGAGATCCCTTCCCCCTCTCTGCTGGGGAAACTTAACCCTATCCTAGCTGAACCAGGAAAACTGATTAATGAACTCTCTTATTTGACCAATGCTTCTTGGTTTTTGAGCTCCAAGCTTTAGAGACTATATTTGAACACAATCAGTCAGTGACTGGTCAGTCCAAAATTTTCCTCTGTGACTAGCTCTTCCATAAAGTCTATAACCACCTCATCTAAAGTTGTTAGTACTGCTTAAAATAAGTTAAAAAGCCCTTTTCAGTTAATAGCATAACAAGTGTGTCTCATTCAGAAATATCTGGAATACACTTATTACTATAATTTGATTTCTAATTGATTGCTAAGAATGTCAAGACATTCATTATAACGTAGGTTTAGTAATATTCACCACTCTAACTTTTGTTTTCTTAATATACAAATCTGACCAAATCTAAATTATCCTTTTGAATTTAAGGTAAAATCTCCAGCATTATATTACTTTATATTATCTTATTTTCCTAAACTGGTTTTGACCTAAATGAATTTTCTGTAGTCCTTTTCTCATATCAGAAATAGTGTTAATAACACCAGCATACATGGCTAACCCATGCCTTTTCTTTCCTTGATATTTTTTTCAGCAGCTCGCACCATTGCTATACTATCACGATTCTGTTACTTCAGAAAATTCTCCATTTTCTCATTTTCTTGCCTTGGCTACTTGCTTTAGTGCATAACTTCATAGTTATTCATAAATTATCTCATTCATTTTGTCATTAAACTATACAAAGCTTGTTAATTAAATTCATCATGTACCTAACTGTATCAGGATTGGGTGGTTTGGTTTTTTTTGTTGTTGTTGTTGGTTTTTTGTTTGTTTGTTTTGTTTTGTTTTGTGGGTTTTTTTTGTTTGTTTTTTTTTTTTTTTTTCTTGCTGTCATCACCATGTAGCTGCTCTGCTCTCTTTTCTGTTTTGTTTTTTAATTAAAAAAATATTACTTCCTATCCCAAAACTTTTTTTCCCTATTTTTTAAATACTATGAAGTTTCTATAAGGCACAAAAAGAAAGCAAAGTACTTTGCTGAAATACTGGAAATTACATTATTCAAAATACATGGGAGAACAAAAATAGATTCTCTTACTCCAGAGGAATGAAGTATCTTGTTCTCAAAAAATGAAGTTCCATTTAGACTACTCTGCTTACATCTTTCTGGTCTCCAGGTTTCTGCCTTTTACTTAATTATGTGCTTGAGTAAGCCACAGAACACTTTAAATAAAACTTTTGTGTGAAGAAAGCACTGAAAGTCAGGCTTCTTTAACCTGCTTATTCTAACTATTAGACTTGCTTAAAGACTTCTAAAATCACCATTCAAAATGACTGAATATATGTAAGCTGATCAGGACTGTGCTCTGAATGTAAAACAGAAGTCATCTGAGATCATTACACAATCATGTACTTTCCTGTGACATTTCAAACAGAATTTGGTTATCATATAGGAAGCTTCTATATTCAAAATGTATCTTGGATCTTTAAGTTTTGTTGGTGCTTTTAATTTGCTCTCACTTCACACATTCTTTCTTTAATTCCTTTCAGATTGCCACAGAAACATTTATTGTCCCTCTGTTAAAGATAAGAAATATTTTGATTCATGTTTACAACAAAGTTTGATAGTAATTAAAATACAACATTTGCAAAACCTTTTTCTTATTGCACTGTTTTATAGTATTCTATTAAGAGATTCTTTACATAGTAAAGGGACAGTTCCCATAGCAAAATTTTACTTGGTTTTTATCTTGACAAAATAAAATAACCTTGGCTGAAATGCTCCAAGAGACGTGTCTGGTTTGGACTTCCATTTTATTTGTTTTGTTTGTTGCCCCTTTGGTGAATTTTTCTTCTTAATATCAGCTTCAGTGAATTAGTTGCTTCCAGAAGTGAGAAACTATGACAATATATTGCTTAGTTGTCATTGAAAATAACCAATTATTTGTTTCTCTGTGCAATCTTATCTCACCTCACTGCTTTGCATCATACTCTTAACTTATTCAGTGAGTTACCCTGTGACTGACATTTTTTATTTCAGTGACAATCCACAAGAACTTGGTTAAATTATGTACCTTTCCAAAATCTGAACCTTCAGATGTTGAGATCTGCCTGGTCTCTAAAGTACCTGAGAATTCATTTGCAAAAAAAAAAAAAATCTGCCCTCCATCTTAGATTATTTCCCCTTCAACTTTTGTGTCCACTGTTCTTCTGGATACAAAATATGATAGAAGGAATGAGAAATTATCTCAGGTTTTTTGCTGCTGTTTGGTCTTAGAAATAATGAGCAAACCTACAAAAAACCTGAAGAATAATTTGGAAGGGGAAAAAAAAAAAAAAAAAAAAAAAAAGAGACAAGCAGGAGGACATAGGATTGATTTAAAATGGAGACAAGACCTGAAATTCAGCTGTTCAGGCCAGGACTGCCAAGAAAATATGAGAGTCATTGTAAAACAAGTATCTGAAGGGGTTAAAGAGTTTATGCTAGGCTAAAGCCCTAAATTGTACAGGATTCGGCTAGAGATAATGTGGTTGGGACTATGGATGGAAGACCAAGATAATACTGTTTTGGAGACTGATCAGTACGTATTCCTAAAGAACCTGGAATACACTAGAGAGTCTGAACTAGTTTTTTTTTTCCTCTTCCATAAATACTCATGAAACTGATAAACTTGTTTCAAGTATGATATAAGCAGAAGTTGACTGTTTATATCATATTAAATATCTGGCATAGGAGTCCCAGCATCTTCTAATTCCTGATTCCAGAGTCAGGGACAGAGGGTTTTGAAGTACATAAAAACTACTTAAAACCCAGCAGAAACTGCACCGAATCTGGGCTATAAAATTAGAAACTTTGGGCCTTGAACCTGAGATACTGTGCATTAAATTTCTGCTATAGGGAGCAATGCCAAGTGTTTTCTTCTCAGCGTGGAGATTAAATACTTTTAAAATAATACCAATATAGTGGGTAATGTTCTGATTTCCACTCTGATTTAAATTTCATAGCAGTGATGCTTTATTGCCAGGAATCAATGGAACAGAAGAAATGTCACTATTTCCTTATATTACTGACTTCATCTTTAGTTCCACTAGCTAATATCTGGTATCTTCACGGAATGAATAGAATAATTAATATTTTCAGAGCCAGAGGTTAATTCAGTAGCTCCATTATAAGACATCAAAGAAAGCATCAAAAAAAATTCAAAGTACTACTTTATTTCAGAGGTTACTACTGAAGGCATACTTCTAACTTTTTTTCCCCCACTTTTTTATATAGAGCTATATTTTAACTCTGTGTAAATCTGTGTAAAGGTATATTTCAATTTAGTAATCTTGCAACAACAGATTTTGGTGTAAAATACTGGAGTATGTAGATCAGTGACCGCTCCCATGCTCAGTCCACAAAAATCTTTTCAGGCGGTTCACAAACTAGGTCATCACACAGTGTCCTTTCCAGTTAACAGGAGATGTGAGAAGGAATTTGGTGAAGAGTGAACAGGATGATCAACATGCATTCAGAAGAGAATTAATACATTAAAGTTGACTAAGATAAATCATATCCCACAAAGCACATGTGTTTCACATGCAAGGAATTGTCACCTTTCACATAACGAAAGGAATCAAACACCACGGACAAAGAAAAGAACAGGGTCTCCAGGCTGCTCGCAGCTCCTCATCGAGTGAATAGGAAGGACGAGGGAACCAGAGCAGTAGTAACAGAATCCATTAGAGACCTGTAGCTTGAAACCTATGGTATTATTCTTGCCAAAATCATAGGGAAGAAAATTGGGAAACAGAGGGTAACAGCTGCTAGTTGTAACATTCTGTGAAGTGATTCCACTGTCTATACTCCATTCTTTAGATGACCTAGTCCAGAAAGACTGGTTACTCTCAAAGAAAGCTCTTAACCATGACACTTACGGTTTCTCAGAATCTAAAAGGTTCACCTCCTGAGCTGTCTTCCATATTTCAAGTCAGACAACTCTTGTGGGACAAAGTGTCTTACAAGCCCATTTGTCTCTTTATAATCACTCTGAAGAAGAGTTCCTATGAGGAGGCAAATAGCACCTCTGTAAATGGCAAGAAACAGTTATTCTCACTTTCAGAGGCAATGATGACTCTACCAATAAAAACAAGGGAAAAAAAAAAAAAAAAAAAAAAAAAAGTGAAAGTTTTTTCTGCTGTCATCCTGACAAATTAATATAGGAGTTTTCATTAAAAGAAATATTGATCTCACTCAAAATGAGGGTTTCACTTCCTGAAACCATTACCATTCTCTGTCTTTTGAAGAATTAAGGGGTGTCTCATTTTCTTCAATAAGTTCCCTATTGTGAGATATATACTGTACTGAGAAGTGGACAGTGGGAATGCATCTCATTACTGCATTCTGATACACTAGGAAGTGTGGGAAAAGGTACATGGCACATTGCTTGAATTTCAGAGGTGATGTGTAAAACCTCTCCATGTTGCCAGTTAACTGAATGGCAAATCTAATCAAGATGATAATCAAAAAGGATGAATACTCACAGATCTCATAGGTCTCACAAGGTCTTATTATTTCTTCAGTACATATCCCAGGAAAATTCTGCTTTTTAACACAAAACAGATGGAAAAGTATCTTACTGTTTTTCTTGGTATCATTAAGAGAAAAATATAAGTACACAAAACCTTCCTGCATGATACATTTAACTTTTGATTCCAGAAGTCAATTTTAAGATAATAAGGTTACTCTGAACTAGATAGCTGTGGCTACTGGGGATTCTTGAAGTAGAAATGCTACTAGACTAACAAGTTACTCAAAAAAAGAATGCTACAATTTGTTTACAAGCCATGCCATTGGCCTTCCAGTGTTAGCATGAATGGCAATCAGATAAATTGATTGACCCATGTGAAAAGTGTTCTTATTTCACACATGCTAAACGAACCAACAGTGTAATTCAGACAAGGATATGGACTCTAAATGTACAGCATAGACAAACCACTTGTGTCCAAGTGTCAGGGAGCAGCCAAACTGGCCTGTGAGGGGAACACAGGCTGGGAGCTGAGTGGGACCCTAACACAGACCATACCCTCATGGGTAAATGCAGTCCCATAGGGACTGACAATAGCGGGCAAACACAGAGGCTGGCAAAGGTGTATACCAACAGCACCAGACAAGGCAAAGGAACAAACCAGGTCCAAAGTCCATTTTGTACAAGGAGAACGGTGTAAGCAGAAGTAAAAGGAAACAGGAATTCTATCTAGATGGACTCTAGGTCTGTTCAGAAAGAAGGACTGCAGACCAACACAACTGCAACATTGTTGGAGAACGGCTTGCAGAGCAAGGCCATGGGTATCTGCAGAAGCTGATTGCAGCCATCTGAGGTAAACGAAGGAAAAAACCCAGGGTACAGTTATGCTAACAAAGGACTGTTATGTTAACAAAGAGAGAAACTGAGGTACATTATGACCTTGGGGGTGATAGAAAACAGCCCTGGGAGAAAAACAGGTTCAGAAGAGGGAAGGTGTTTATGCATACCTGAAATACCACAAGGGGCTGGAATATTATAATGTAGCCTTTTACATGTATCCAATAGATTTGTGAGTAGTATGCATGATTATTGTAGAGTGCTTATATAAGGTGTGATTTCTTTCAATAAAGTTGAAGCTCGCTCTATCATTCACATTGAATCGACTGCTTGCTTCCTCCACCCACCGCACAACATAACCAAAACCAGGACTAAAGATCCCCAGGGGACCTTAAATGGAGCCCCTAGGCCCATGAAAAGCTCCAGGTGAGGCTGGTCAGAGCCATTAAAGTGCTCAGGACCCTGACACTCTAGCTCTTTGGTTTGCAATCAACTGAAATTGAAAGGTCTAGGGTACATAATTACCACTATCATTTGCTGGGAATTATATATTAATGTATAAGTCCTTTTGAGAAACTGTGAGTCATATTTCAACTTCCTAGTACTTTCAAAATTGTATGTCTTTCATGAGAGATTGTTCAGGAAATATGGGAATCAAAAATTATGTGGAGTAAAGATGACCAAATTTGTGAAATATGTTTAGTCAATTAATATCCAGGTCAAGGTGATGATATTGTTTACCTTTTAATCATATATTATGGTTAAAATTCTAGAGATGTTATAAGGAAAGTATATATCTATGCCTACAATCCAAGAGATCAAAGTTCAGATATTTTCAATCAACCATAACATCTTTATATTCATGTTTCAATTTGCCTGCTGAAGTGTATTATTGCTTTCTTGAGCAGAAGAAAAACAATTTATATTTGTATAGCACCTTCTTTATAGCAGCAATTTGGGTAAAATACCTGTAAGTGCAATGATAAAGTGAACTTATGAGACTCATTAGAACAGTCAAATACTTCTATTATACTTCAAGCTGGTAACACACTGCATTTTAGGGATTTATTAGCAATATCTACAAGAATTGTGGGGAAAAACTAAGTATTCTTACCCTAGGCAAAATGTTGATCAGAATACCTACTGAGACTTCCTTACTAGGGAATCATTTGTAATCTCCATGTTACTTTTAGACCTTCTTCAAGCAGATTTCAAGCATCAATGGTGCCTTCTCAAAGTGGCATGTAAAGAGTGAAATCATGATGATGCAAGGCAAGTTGCAGCTCGCTCATGATTTTGTAGTCTCAAACACAAGTACATTACTTAACAAACCTGGATTGCCTTGAAATTCTGCTGCAGATATTGACAAATCAATAGCAGAGCAATGAAGAGGAGTGGGGAAACAAAAGGTCATCTTTGTGCAATTTTTTTTCATTTTTCTGGTATGTGAAGGACATCTCTCTTATTGGAACAATCTGATGCTTCTGTGGTAACACATGCTCCAACTAAATTAAAGAGATAATTAAAGCCCTCTGAGCAGTCCAGGTGAAGGAATTACCTGCCATTAGCTTGGCTGAAAAGGTAAGCTAGAGTGGATGGAAAGACTGTAATTGCAAGTCACCTCTCTTAACTTTCTAGCAAAACCATGTTGCAGAGACTCTCAAAATAAACAGAACATAATTAAAATAAAATTTATTTTAGGTACAATCAATTGTGATATCAGCAATTATCCATAAACAGCAAATCCAAATGTCTGCAAGGGAAAAATTATTACTGCACTATCAATTCAATGAATTCATAGGATTTGAAAACAATCTAAAATTCATCAGTTGATCACCTAAAATGTGAGGGCTCTCAACCTCAAGGAGTTTCCTTGGGCAGCAATCTGACCTAAGGGGAAAAATCTCAAGGTGTTTCCTTAGGTGACATCCTGACCCAAGGAGAGAGCCCACAACCATGATGCTCTAGAGAGGTCTAGCTGAAAATGGCACCCCCGGGGGACTCCATTTATACCTGAGCCAAATCTGATCTGTGGTCAGTGTCAACTCCCATTGGCTAAGGGCCCCAATTACTGTGAAGACCTGAGAACAAGAGCACCAAAAAATGAATCAGCAGTTACTACGTCTCAACAGCCAGGAAGTCCCATCTTTGTCAGGGTGAGCGCACATGGCATGCTGCAGATCAGATTAATGAAATTTCTAGAGCTAGTTCAAATACAAGGTAGAGACAACAATGCAGAATTTTGATCTTTGGGACTATGTGCAAAGTTTTCTTCAGGGGTAGTATGTTTGCTGTGAAACCAGTGTTTACTTTCCTGTTGGAAGTGAGTAGATTATGATGTGGATATTTCCTTAGCTGTAGAAAATCCCTAGTGTGATTAACAGACACTAACATGTCTTTATTTCTGGATTTGGTGCTCTGTATGCATGCATTTCAATTCACAAAGATTTGGAAACATTGCTAAGAGAAGAACCAGAGATGATACCTTGTGTGAGAATGCAGTTTGTGGGCCTCTACACTGTTGAGCTGCACCACAGCATTGAGACAGACTTCAGAGATGGGGAACAAACCATATAGACTCTGTTGAAAAATAAAAATAAAGGTATCATGCAGATTTAGCACTGTAGCTGATTGACACAAATGGAATGGTAGCTTTGAAAAATGTTTTTGGTACAAAAATTGTGACTCTAGGAGACTGAAGAGACAGATTACCTAAGTACCTACATAGACCTAACATATAGTGAGTGCAAAATTTACTGGGGAAAAATCCTGAAGAGATTTACTCCAAAGATTCAAGAGTGCTCTGTTTGGCCTTCAAGGAAACCCCACTTTGTCAGGTCCTGTGATCAGAACTTGCTTTCATATGTTAGTCTGGAAAAGGTTCATCAGTAGGATGAATGACTGTATTTGTTTTGTCCAGACACCTGTGAGATGGCCTTCATACCATGCTGGAAGGACACGATGAATTAACAATGTATTCTTCACCTAGGTAAAATTTCTTTGTAATCTCAAGTAATCTCATTAAGTTTCTATTTATCCTTTCCAACACTCTTGATTGTTGTTTAAATGATTCCTAGTTCTGATTATTGTTATATATGTAAACTTTCATTTCTTTTTAGAATCCAGATAAATTCTATTATTGAGTTATATACTGTACAAATGAGTTGCACAAGCTAACTATTCTTAATATGAAAAAATATTTCCTTTGTTATTCCAGAATATGAAAGGACAGTTTTTCTTGTGCGCTGAAAAGGAATAAGTGTATGTTTCTCTTCTACTCCCGTATTATTTCTATTACTTTCTTTGCTCTTTAAGGTAGAAATGGTTCTAATGTTATACAAAACCATATTGATACGAATATTTTTCTTCATTTTTCATTGAATTTTCAAGACTAGCTTTCAATCTCCACAGAATTTGTGAAAAATAAATTAGCTACCTTAAAAGGAAGAACTATCAATAAAAATAATTACAAAATCCAAATCTTTGAAGAAAAAGATTAAATGTCATCATTAACTCAGTTGAACTTCATCTTCAGTTTTAGTTGGTAGCTTCACAACTGAATTTTTAAAAATGAACTTTATAAAGATTATCTACTCATTTGTCTTTATTAAAATAGAGGAAAGCATTTTTGATATAGTATTAAAAATAAAGATATTAAAATATCAAAGGCATAATTAATATTATTATGACTAATAATAATAATATGACTACTAATATTACTATATAATATAATATTATTACCACTAACAATAACAATATAAAAGACAAACACCCCACCAAAGAAATCCAATCCGTGCCCTGGACATTAAAAGATTTTGAAATATCTGTTGAAGGATAATATATTAAATGTAATGCTTGATTTATCAGAGGCCCAATGTGCTAGTGAAAAGGTTATAATTAAGCAATGCAGTCTAATGTACAAGACTTAAAATATGCTGAACGAATCACTTCACCTCTTACGTTTCAATTACTTTCTCTGCAAAATAGGGATTATAAAGATAATTATCTCATTTGTAAGCAGTTTGAGATTTGCAAATAAATAGCCATATACAAATGCAAGGTGTTACTCTCAACATCAGTGGCAACTAGATTTGATCTCAAGAAATGTAGAGTAGGAGTAGCTCTAGTGATTTTAATTGAATTATACTAGTTTGTATCTGCTGTTTAGAAAAGACTGACTAAGAAGCTGTGGTAATTAAAATGCACAAAGAAATAAGATCATTATTAAATAAAAACAGACAAATGTTTCACAGATTACCTGGAACACTCATGCTAGAGTGTCTTTTAATAACACCTGTTTCAGTCTCTCTCCCGGTGAAGTGTGTACGAGCTAGAAGCACAGGGGAAAAGATAGAAACAGTGTGGTCTAGTATGTATGTTATTTTAGCTTCTAGTAAAATTAAGAGAACTTAATACTTACAGGAGAAATTCTCAATGGAAAGAACCGGGAATCAAAATGACCAAGACTGAAATGTTTTTCTACATCTTCCTTTAGCTGTTATGAGTTTCATTTATTTGCAAAGCATGGCAGGTAAACTGGTATACTTGCCACAATATTACTATGTTTTATTATGCTCTTTTGGGTTTTTCTTAGTGACTGAAAATTAAAACCTTATAAAATTGAAATGCTATCAGCATTTTTCTAGAAATAGTAGTGCAAATTTGCTTGTTGGAATTTCAAATTATTGTATAACTTTTTTTTTTTTTTTTTTTTTTTTTTTTAGTTCAGTTAGAAAAGGTTTCATGTAGTTGTCTTACTTATATCATGAACATTTTCCACTACAGAAACAAGATACTACTGTTGTTCCTCTAAAGTCTTTCTTTAGATCTGAGACCACCATAGAGAGATGGTCGGGAATCTGTCTTGTATATGGCTCACTTACAAGAGTAGTTTTTGTATTTAGGGGTAAAATATTTTCTTCTTGTTTCTGGGTTTTCTAGCAGATTTTGATTAAATAACTTTCTTGACTGATAAACTCACTTGGACAAAAGCAGGTCTCAGATTAAAGCCATGGTTCAACTGAGATTAGATCTATATTTCTTAACAAAGGGGACTTTAATATGACATCAAGGAGAAAACAGTATTTGCATAGCAGTTTGTTGTTAACCTTCAAAAGAAATCTTGTTTGGTGTTGCTTGTGTTCACAATGAAATTGTAATGCCATGTCTTTAAACAGATTGCTTTCAGATTTCCAACTATAGAAAGTATAAAAGTCCTAAAGTCATCATTACAGCTGAGAAATTTTGGATCATCTAGGACTGATGACAGTACTGACCTCAGTTCAGTGGTTAGTTGAGATTGTGCTCACACACACAAACACACACACACACATAGAGAAAAGTATGATCCTAAAAAAAAAAAAAAAAAAAAAAAAAAAAATTCAGGAAGATGCTCATAATTTCAATTAAAAATACTTTAATTGCAAACAATTTAGGGCACATTTTTTCATTACTGTGTTCAATAGCAATTTTACTATTGAGGTTTGTAAATAGGAATTGAGATCTATCTATTTAAAATGGATTATTATCTATGTCATAGAATGTGCCACAGGGTTTCACTACAAGACATTTGGGCTGAGGTTTTGTTGAATAAATGAAATAATATATCCCTTTTTTGATATTTAAGCATTTCCCTTGAAATGAGCATGAATTCTGTGGAGATATAAAATTTTTTTTGTTCTCCTTTGAGTAGGGAAAAAAAAATGTTTTCCTTTTCTCAAGGTTTTGTTTTGTTTTGTTTTGTTTTAAAGAAAATAAACCAAGTCAAAGTAGTTTTAGAAGCTATTAGTCTAACTATGTAAGGCTTAAATGAGCCAGTGTAATTATAGCTTTACTGATGATTAAGTCAAACTACTTTGAAGATCCCTGTGTGCAGCTTTTCTCTTTGGTAATAAAGGAAAACTAACCCTTCAAATTCTATTTAGATGTAAATACTAGCAATGAGACAATACCAAATACTAGCACAGCATTCTAATAATTTTTAGTAAGAATTACACACATTCATTAAGGACTATTGGCCTTATACCTCTTAAAATTTATGCTTCACTAAATAGAAAAACATCCTTTTTTTCCCCAAAAAAAAAAATTTGCAAAACTTTTCAATTTATGGCCTAACAATCCTCACTTATGAGCAGAGGTATGTCTCACATAAAAATGATTAGGAAAGCCACATTAAAGACACCCTCTAAGCTATAATTGTCCAGGGTGATTACAGAGCCATCTCAGGTCAGACCACTCTGCTTTCCAGGGTTATCAGTTCTCTCATACTGGCTGGTATATAACCTTGATTCACATTAGAGCTACTTAGTATTTCTATTCCAAAATATTTAAACCTGTTGCAGATTCAGTCACTAAACCCAGTTCATTAGACAAAGAACCCACAGGTCTGTTGCAGCCTCCATTCTTTTTTTTTTTCACCAGTGTGTAGCAGTACTGGCTGTTTCTGAGAGAGACAAGCAGAACCCCAAGGGACAACTTAAACTTTCTCATTCATCTGCATAATACTTGTTATTTGTTATTTCACAGATGGTTTATGTCAGATTCCCAACTTCACAGATTCAGAATTTTTGTTCATTCCTTGGGAACCAGTGATGGATTAATCTCACTAAACTTGAAGCTTCTAGTCTTAGGCTCATTGCCTAAGCTAGTCTTCTGTTCTCCTGTGAAAAAAAAAAACAGTTTATTTGGTGTGTGGATCCAAAACCTGTTGTGAAACTTTTTAAAAAAAAAAAAAAGCAACAGATTTTGAGAATGTTGCAATCAAAATATCAAAATATCACTGTGTAGGGATTTTCAGACTATGCCACTGAGCACAGTATCAAGAAAAGGGAATGGATGGGAAGAGGAGAGACAAAGGCTTTCAGGAGGAAAGGCTGCAGGTAGTAAGGTTAAATGACTTATTTTGTCCAAGCCTTTAAAAGGCCATTATTGGTAAAGTAGCTTTCTAAAGGAAAATATTTCAGAGTGTGAAAGAATGTCTGAAAACTGTCAGTTCAAAATATATATACATTATCAAGATTATTCTAATGGCCTGTTAAAAGAAGACATTCTGAAATAGTCCCCATTCTAATAATTTATTCTTAATTTGAACCAAAAAGTAAAAGGGTAACTTAGAGATATTTGAAGCCTCATTTTTTTGTTAGCTTAACTTGGACAATTGCTACAAATCTAAGCATAATAAATAAGGTCAATACATATACATTTCATAGACTACGTGTTGCTCAGACAAAAATCATTACCAGTAGGAAGACAAATGTTTCCCCTAAAGACTTTTTTTCAGATAATATACAAATCACAAAATCGATCCATTAGCATGTAAAAGATTTCAGATACATATTCCTGAGAAACTATCAAAGAATTTTAAAATCATCTGGGGATGTAAGAATCACAGAATCAACTAAGTTGGAAAGGACCTTGAAGATTATCCATTCCAACCATTAACCTAACACTGACAGTTCCCAACTACACCATATACCTAAGCACTATGTAAACTTTGCTCTTAAACATCTCCAGGTATGGGGACTCCACCACTGCCGTAGGCAGCCCATCCCAACGCCTAACAACCCCTTCTGGAAATAAATGCTTCCTAATAATTAGACTAAAACTTCCCTGCAATTTGAGGCCATTCGCTCTTGTCCTGTCGCTTGCTATTGGTTAAAGAGACTCATCCCCAGCTCTCTGCAACCTCCTTTCAGGGAGCTGCAGAGGGCGATGAGGTCTCCCCTCAGCCTCCTCTTCTCCAGACTAAACACCCCCAGTTCCCTCAGCCGCTCCCCGTACGACCTGTGCTCCAGACCCTGCACCAGCTCTGTTGCCCTTCTCTGGACACGCTCGAGTCATTCAATGTCCTTTTTGTAGTGAGGGGCCCAAAACTGAACACAGGAATCGAGGGGCGGCCTCACCAGTGCCGAGGACAGGGGTCAGATCCCTTCCCTGTCCCTGCTGGCCACGCTATTGCTGACACAAGCCAGGATGCCATTGGCCTTCTTGGCCCCCTGGGCACACTGCTGGCTCCTGTTCAGCCGGCTGTCAATCAACACCCCCAGGTCCCTCTCTGACTGGCAGCTCTCCAGCCACTCCTCCCCAAGCCTGTAGCGCTGCTGGGGGTTGTTGTGGCCCAAGTGCATATTAGTGAATATATGATATCAATTTGCATAAAAGTGAAATAGAATCATAAAATATTAAAGGACTCATCACAGTGTAACTAGTTATTTTCTCTTAACAGAACAAAATCATTATTTGGGCAATAGATTTAAAATCCAAATCTCCACAACTTAAAAATTGTTCTTCTAAAATAACATTAGGTTCTTTTTTTTCATAATTTTAAGGTAAATGAATTTTGTAATTTCTATCCATTTCTCTAAATATCTAGACGAATATTTGCTGTCATCTGTATTTCTTATAGTAAATAAAATTTTTAGAGTTTTACTATGAAAAAGTTATTTTCTCATACCAAAGATATATCAGGAATAGTAATTCAAGTTGTGGTCAATTCAAACAAACTAATAGATTGCAAGTGCTGAATTAAAGCAGAGTCACAAGTTTTCAATCTCTTAATTTGCATTTCTGGAATTATTTTTTTACTTTAAAAATATTTTTTAAAAAAATTCCTGCTTCTGACTGTAATTCAGAGTACCAGTACATTGGATCTCCTCATAACTACTGACCAAATAGCTCAAGGAACTCTAAAAGGCAGAAACAGAATAACAGAATAGTTGAGGTTGGAGAGGAGCTCTGATGTTCGTCCAGTCTAACTCCCCCTGCTCAAAGCAGGGTCACCTAGGTCTGGTTTCTCTAGGCCATGTCTTGTTGGGTTTTCAGGGTGGAGACTCCACAGACTCTCTGGGTAACCCTTCCAGTCTTTGTCCACCTTCACAGGAAGAAATGTTTTCTTCTGTTTAAATCTAATTTCTGAATTTTCAGTTTGTGCCTTTACCTCTTGCCCTCTCACTGGATACCACTGAGAGGAGTCTGATCCTTCTGCTTTCCTCCCCACCATCAGGTATTTATACGCATTGATCAGATGCTACTGAGCCTTCTCTTCTGCGGGCTGAACAACTGCAGCTTTCTCAGGCTGTCCTTGTTTGCCAGAAGCTCGAGTCCCTTGTTTTGCTGATTAAAGATACTAATTAAACTCGGACACCAGAGTGAAAATATAGTAGGTGTGTTTTACTGGGCATAACTAAATAATGTAACAGAGTAATACAGAAAACATATAAAAAAAAAAGACAGAATAGTGTCTGTGAGGCTTCCAAAGTCACTGTGAGCAGGTCCACCCTTACATACCCAGAAATAAGAAGCCAGAAGAGCTGACACCTTTGTTTTAAGCAGAAATATCTGGTTTAATTTTCACATTAGATTCCCCCAGAGCCTGACTAGGGGTCAAGGTTGAAGCTCAGGGAGTTTCCCTGCTTATCTCATTGATTTATGAGCAAGGTCTCACATCAGGTCACAGGGCCAGACAGCTGTCTCCATGACCCTATTATTTTATCCACACACAAAGAAAGATAAATATACATTCAGGATAGCTACATCTTCCATACATACTTCAGTAATGATTACATAGTGAGTTAGCAGCTTCAGCTCAGGCCCTGTTGTTTCAGGCTTCAATACTTCCACTTTTTACATCAAAATAGGTGACTAGTTATAATTTAGTGTAATACCTATTAGTGCGATGGTTATAAGATATACAGAATTCATCTACAGGTCAACCCTGGCTTGGGCCTATTGTCCAAGCCTTAGCACTTCATCCCTTGATTATCTTTGTGGCTCTTTGCTAGACTAGCTCCAGTACGTGTATGTCTATCTTGTACTGGGGAGGCCAGGATGTGGCCCAGCACGCCAGATGTGTCTCACCAAGGCTGAGCAGAGGAGAAGGATCACCTCTTTTGACCTGCTGCTGATGCCTAATGCAGCCACAGTGCTGTTGGCCTATGTTGTCACAAGGGCAAATTACCAACTCATGTTCATCTTCTTGTCCACCAGGACAATGAAGTAAATTTGTGTGAGTCCCCAGCATGTAATGGTGCATGGGATTATTCATTCCCAGGGGAAAGACTTCTCATTTTGTGCTTTAAAACCTGATGAAATTCCCCTTGGTCCCTTCCTGCAGCTTGTTCAGGTCCTTCTGAATGTCAGCTCAAACATATAGTCTATCAACCACTCCTTTCAGAGTGGTCTGCAGACTTAGCAAGGGTGAACTTCTGTCATGTTGTCCAGGTCATTCCTGATTGTCTTAAGCAGTACTGAACCAAATATCAGCTGCTCGGTGCACTACTACTGCTTGGACTCCAGCTGGACTTCATGCCACTGATCATAGTATTTTAGCCAGTTTTCAGTCCACTTTGCCCACTTTTGTAGCCTGTATTTAATCAGTTTGCCCATGAAGATGTTAAAAGAGACGTTGCTGAAGGCCTTACTAAAATCAAGATAAACAGCATCCGTTGCTCTTCCTTTTTCCCGAAGTCAGTCATTTCTTTAGAGAATGACATCAGATCGGTCAGGTTTGAGTTCCCCTTCACAAATCCATGCTGACTATTCCCTATTACCTTCTTTTATTTAATATGTTTCCAGGTTTAAATTATTTCCAGGATGATTTTCTCTATTATCTTCCCAGAGACTGAAGGATGGCTGACCAGACTGAAGTTCCCAGGATCCTCCTTCTTGCCCTTCTTGACTATAAGATTGATTTTTGGTTTTGTCTAGTCTTCAGGAACCTCCCCTGATTGATTACCTTTAATTGAGTGTGGCCTTGCAATGGCATAGGTCACGTCCCTCAGCACTTGTGGGCAATGACCACACAGCAGAAAGGTTATTTCAATGTCTCTGAGTAGAAAGACGTCTTTTCTGATTTTGCTCCATACTTTAAAATCCTGAATTCCAGGATCCTAGTTAAAGTTGATCTAAACAGTGTCTAAAGCCATACTGCATTCCTTTTAACAAGACCTTACATGATTCTGAAAAACTGTTTGAACAGTGCAGTCAGTGCTGTGTCTTTTAATGGGAATAAAAACATTACTTCATTTGACAGTGCCATCATTCTTACTGTATTAAATTCACTTATCACAATATATTTCCTCTAGTAAACTTGTCAAACATCTTTCAGGCCTCTTACTACATATCAAAAAAATGCCAGAGTTACCTCAGGTTTTGGTTTTTGTATTTTTGGGTGTTTTTTGTTTTTTGGTGTGGGTTTTTTGTTTTTTGTGTTTTTTTTTCAACTAGGCATCAAATTTTGGTCTGTTTTCCATGTGGAATTAAGGACAACTCCCTACAACTTCTAATGTTTATTTTATTCAAGACTTCCACTTTTCTATGGCATTTGCATTAACTGTAGGAAAGTTCACTCACCATCAGCAGAAACCTTTCTGCTTCTCATTCTATGTTGAGAAGACTTTTTTGTAGTCCAGGTTAAAGGTGGTAAAGTGCATGATCACATTTTTATTTTGTGAAAAGACAAAATAATGTAATTTAAGACCATCTGGAGAATTCTGATTCTTTTAGTCCATGGCAAAGAGGAACTTCAGTAAAATGCAAGAAGGCTGGCTCAATAGCATAGAATTGTAAATAACATCTCTAATGAATAGAGAGTGAACTAACTAAATTGTTAAGTATGGAATTTTGTTAAAGAAGAAACAGAGCTGAAAATAGCTTTGTTAAAGTTTTGGGGTTTTAACTCGATCAGAAGCTCCATCTTTTTCCAAAGTAAATAGTCACTGCATCTCTTTTCCAGTTTCTATGTCTTTTATCTCCTGTTCTGTCTCTTTGCAGTCCTACATTTTATAGGTTTTATTGCAATAGAATTTCAAATGACAGGGTTTTTTGTTTAATGAAAAATAACATATATCTACATTGTGAGATACTTAGTATCACATCTCAGAATCAGTACCTTCCTAAAGTAATCGTGAAGAGTATGGAATAATCTGGTCTGGAGTAGAACAGTGTAAGTATCAGGTACTAAAAAAACCCCTTAAGCAAGTCATGAAAACCAGGTCTTTTGGGATTGTCCAGAAGTATAACTCCACATATACTGTGATGAATTAAACTGTAAGGTGCTCAGAAAATTAAATATGATAACAGTTTTAAAAACATTAAACTATGCTGCTTAAAACTGAACATTATTTACATTTATAATTTAAATTATAATCTTTTGCACAGTTGAAATATGTTCAATATTAAGCATCACTATTGTAGCTTTGTTGAGCTAAAGTCTGGAATAATGTAATGCTGAAATACTCATGCTTGGATGATACAAATCAATGAAGTGATTAGTTTGGAAAAAGTAGGTAATTATAGAAACTATCAACAAATATTTGGTTTTATTACTATAATCACAATATTGGTTTTGTAATTGATTCATGTTTAAAGCTGGATTTTTCATAGTAACTGAGAAATTTCCTAAAGTTTCTCTAGGTGTGTAGTGAAAGACTTGGTCTTCAGAAAACATGACCTTTTCTTGCTTGGATACCTGTCACTTAAAAAGAGAATGCAATTTAGCACAAACATTTATTTATTTATTTATTTATTTATTTATTTATTTATTTATTTATTTATTTATTTATTTGTGTATGTAGAATGGAACAGATGGAATGTATAACACAACTTTCCTACTTACTCTTGAAAAGTCTTTAAAGTATTTTGTCATGTATATTCCTAGGAAGAGAAGGGAACTGCTGTTTAACATGAAAAGTATCAAGATTTATATTTTGCGACAAACATAAAGGCCTTTTTTGTTTGATAGAAATGTCTTACTTGGACTTGTAATTATCAGGAGTAGAAAAAGAAGAGAAAACAAAAAACCCCAAACAAACTCCTTCTGAAGACAGCTTTTACCAACACTCAGGAAACCTGGTATTCTTGAACTCCAGATTCCCAGTTTTTAATGGAGTTTTAGATCAAGCGATATGAAATTTCTCAACGCTAAGTGAACCCTTTTATAAGTCATGAACTGCACAAGGACTCTGACATAATTGACTCTACCTGAATATATGACACCCTAGAGTGATGCAGTTTTTCATCCTGACAGCACATACAAGAAAAACAAAAAATATATAGGTAGCAATAACAACACCATTCCTAACAGTGTTTTATTGCTAGGAAGATCTTAGTTCAGAAGCTGCCTTCCAAATCTACTTACTGTAATGATTTATGCTCTCCATCACTTTCAACTAACTTAGCACAGACCTGCTATGTTCAGAAGACTACCTGCTGAGGAAGAATAATGCAAACACCATTCTTCCTGTTATGTCTTTATTGTACTTGGTTTTAGTTACAGTAAGTCACAAATGTGGGATTCAATGAGGATATAGCTTCTACAGTTTTTTGCCTATCATAGATGTTGGTGAAGCGTGAACCAAAATACTTATATGCAAACCTTGAAATCAATGTGATTAAAAGTGAAACTTTATAATCACCTTGTTTTTGTCTTGGTTAAGAATCAATTAAATTTTTTCTTGATATAAAAGCTGTAAAAAAAAAAATAGTTCCATGAAAATAGAATGAAGGTTTTTGGATAACCATATGACAGGATGACCAGACCTCTTCAATGAATGAGATATGTATGCAATGCGTGAGAGATGTAGGCATATCTTTAAAAAGAGAGAAAGGGAGAAAGGAAGAGAGAAAGGGAGAAAGAGAGAAAGGGAGAAAGTGATAAAGAGAGAAAGAGAGAAAGAAAGAGAGAAAGAGAGAAAGAGAAAGAGAGAGAGAGAGAGAGAGAGAAAGAAAGAGAGAAAGAGAGAAAGAGAAAGAGGGAAGGAAAGAAAAAAGAAAGAAAGAAAGAAAGAAAGAAAGAAAGAAAGAAAGAAAGAAAGAAAGAAAGAAAGAAAGAAAGAAAGAAAGAAAGAAAGAAAGAAAGAAAGAAAGAAAGAAAGAAAGAAAGAAAGAAAGAAAGAAAGAAAGAAAGAAAGAAAGAAAGAAAGAAAGAAAGAAAGAAAACCTATACTTGACACTAAGCTCTGCCTGAAAATCAAGTTTAATTTTTCTGTGTAGGTAGAACTGTTAGGATTCACAAAAAATTATGTTTTCTTACAAAGTGAAGAAAAAAGGTTATGAATTATAATCAATAAATCATCATAGAATAGAATGACTAATAGAATGGTTTGTGTTGAAAGGGACCTGAAAGAACATCTAGTTCCAACCCCCCTGCCATGGGCAGGTACACCTTCCACTAGATTTGGTTGCTCAAAGCCCCATCCAATCCTGCCTTGAATGTACTCTGAATCCCAGCTGCATTTGTGGGAGATATTCAGGTGTTTGGTACAGAGACTGTGTTGAGTAAATGACCTGAAAGGCAGGAAACAGTACACTTCTGTGGCTGTAATCAGAATTCAGCTCTTAAGAACCAGGAAACCTAACCACTCTAGTTGGCATGCATACAATTCCTCCATACTTTCTAGGGTCAGATGTCCCACCTAAATAATCTACATGCACTGCTACTGTTGCTTCACAAAATTGTTTTACCAGTTTCACTGGTCATCTTAGCTATGATCAAACCAGAAAAAACATTTGAAACTTAGAAAAGTAGTTACAGAGGCTGAAGAATAGGTGAAGGTAAATTTAGGAAAGCTTTAGGAAACATCAACAATCATATTTGGATAAACCCAAAACCTCATAAATCCCAAACCTACTCTTCATCTAGTTGGATTCTGTAGTAGTGTGCAGGTTCTTTGAATGCCTTTGGCAGGGCATAGGAACAGCTTTGAGTAAATGAGCTATGGGATTTAAAATGTACTGTAGCAAGAGTTTCCTACCAGATATCCTAAGAAATCACTAAGGGATCCTCAAGAGATCAAGCATTCCTTAAATTACAGATACATGTCCCTAGGTTCTGCATTCAGCTGGATTTCCCTTTGGGGAAAGGATTTACAGAAACAGAGAAGTATAAGGGCTACAGGCTGTCCCAAGTGCTTTGAAAGAACAGCCATTTGCAAGTTATATTTTAATCTGAGGCTAGTGACCTCTGTCCTAAGCACAAGTGATAGTCACTATGTCAACACCTACATAGAAAATTACCAGCCAGAATAAATATTTGCTGTACACAGTGGTAAAATCTTGAAAAGAAAGCAGAAATATTTAGAAGGTAGTGTGTACTTCCACTGTATCAAACCAAAAGCAAAAGGTGGATTTCTGCTTCTCATGAGGGAACTAACAAGACCCTGTAACATTTGTTCAAATATAGTATATGGAAATTGTATTAAATGTTATACAGAAATCTTAACAGACTTAAAGCTTTCAGCACACCTGTGAGATCTGATGTGATCATAAAGGCTTACAGTTCAATACATTTAAATATTAATACTTAGACAAATCAGGAATAGACTAGAGTAAGAGTAGTCTTAGTAATCTCAACATATGTCTGAGAAATTTCTTGCCCTTTCAGACTAAGAGCTATACTACAAACTAGAAGACAAGACTGAAACTTTAATGATCTTTCATGGTTTGAGAGAGAAATAGTCAAATACAGTCTCATTTCTGTGGAATATAGTGAATTTCACCTTAAGAGGTTAAGACAAGAACATTTCAACATGAAGGCAAGAAAACAAAAAGGTTTTTTACTTCTCCCTTAAAGCAATTATTCTGCCTCTTCAAATTCTGATTAGTTCTTAAGCAACTGCAATTTTTTCTTCCTTTCCCTTTAGTCTGTGGTTCTCTGATCTTCTTTGACAAGGACCAGAGAAATATTGTCACTGTTATTTTGCCGATTGACGTGTCAACCTCCAGTGAAACTATCTCATAATATTAAAATACGTTAAATGTTGATATGTTTCATAAGAAAAGAAGGATACCTGTACAGTTGGACTACTCTAGGATGAGATCTCACTTCTAACAGTTGCCAGTAGGATACATTCAAGGACAGAACACAGGCAAGCCTGTAACAATGTCTCACCAGGACACCACCTGAGCTCCTGAACTCTGAAACAAATGGACATATTGAATAAAAGGTTATGTCTTTCTATTCAATACCTCTTGCTTAATTTCACTAAAAGATAATGTCATTAAAAAGACACTGGGAAACAAAGAAATTATGTCCTTGTTTCCACACAAGACTAATCTATACATTTCCATTGGTTTTAGTTTTTTATTAATATACTACGCTAAAAGAACAAAAATACTTATTTTCAGATTCTCAGCTGCTGTAAGGCAATGTAATTCTGGTGTTGTCAAGGTTTACAGTTTTACTTTTTAGGAAGAAAATTATGTACTGTAGATCTTGCTCTCTATACTTTTACACATATAGGATTTTTTGAGGATGTGTTTTTTAACTCCTGTTGTGAAATACCTACTTTAAATGCCTACCCATTTAGTTAAAACATACTAATGTCTTCTAAATGTCTTGTGTTCTTGAATTAATAGAAACATTTCTAATCATCAGTATTTCAGATTTCTAAAACACTGTTTCACTTCATTCTTAAGTGGGTCTTTTGACTCAAACCCAGAAACAACCAGCCTGAAACTGTAAAGAAAGTGAGGATATTATCAATAACTTTTGCTTTTTGTTTTTTTAAAGCTGAAGATAAATGAGATCTATCAAAGAAAACTCTCATTTGCATATCTTCATTTGTATATCACTGTACTCTAACGTTTTGTATGCTCAGTTATAGGACTGTTGAAGCACCACCGTTAATAACTTAAAGAACAAAAAAAATTTTGATTGAATAAGTAATATTTAGAACAATATGAATTCTGTTAGTGAAGTTCAGTATAGCTTTTTCTGGTGGAGTGCAGAGTAACTGTGACTGCAAAGCATCTTGCATGCAATGACAATACCAGGACTCAGACAATATCCAGACTCTTTTAGCATGAAAAGACAAAAATATATTTTCTTATCAAGGTCTATCTTGTAACATGATTGAATAATTATAGTTATGTCAGAACATCTTATTTGCTGATCTATTTGTATTTGACTCCAATGTTCCTTGCTTTTTTCTTTACCTGATACTAATATATGTATGGGGAAAGCTTACTTTAACTATTTCCTTTAGCACTGTTGAGTGACATCATTCAATCATAACTTATCTGTGTAAAAGGAATTATTTTTTGCTGATTTGACTTGTCAAAAGTAGGTTTTACAATATTGTTTTGATTCAAGAATAAACATAGGTATATATATAAAAAAAAACTAAATATGAAACAATATACAAAAATCAACTTTAAGAGTCTTGAGTTCTGATTTTTCATCTAGAAGTTTACAGTGTCTCTAACCTTCTGTTTATTCTTATTGATTTTCTACACTATTTTAGCAATCACTTTATTACCCATTGCTTTAATGAAGGGGCTCCATGAAGGTGTTATAGAGAAAAATATGTAGAAAATTAATTTACTTACATACATCAAAAAGATTATTTAAAAATAAACTTGTGAATGTTCCTTTCCAACTTTATATCTAAAAATTCCTTTTTAATCTATGCTGAAATCAACAGAGATTTCAGTGATTGAATAAATAATCATTCACTACACTAATTTTTCAGACTCTCATGACAGTATTTTTTACTTGGTTTTGTGGTTTTAGTAGAATACTTCATAAAGTAAAACCTTTAAAAATTCATCATTTGCAACGAAAATCTCCAGAGATGGCTGATCTCAGCTAAGGATAATCTTACTTGTTTGGTGATATTAAAACAGACCTCATTAAATGTGTTTTATTTTTCTTTAAATACAAGAAAAAGATTTGACTGAAGCTATTAAAACTTGACTAGATGATGGTTTGGGCTGGTATTTTTAGAGTGCTATGTAGTTTGAGGCTGCAGAATCTCATCATGGAATATGTAATCTCATAGCCCAAGAGAGAGATTTGTTGCAAAAATTTCAGACATGAAACATAGTCATCAAAAAAAAAAAAAAAAAAAAAAAAAAAAAAATCTGTATACATAAATCATGACTGTGAGCTACTTTGATGGTTCTTTCAAGAAGGTACATGAAATAGATGTGATCTGTTTTCTTTTTCCAGGACTTTCTATATGTGTTCTTACTAAAACAGATTTATTATCTGAGTTCTGTTTATGAATACACTTTAAGAAAGCTGCGGGAATTTGCACAGCTTATTATGGGATTTTTATAGGAAGAGTGGAAGTCAAGGAAAGAAATGGATTAAGGTGGATCAGAAAGAAACAGAAAGGAAAAAGAGAGAGGGAAGTGTATGCTGATAAGAGCATTTTTATGTCTAAACCCCAGGTCTGATCACCATCTCTCTTCTACCTTCTTGTTAAACTCTACTACTGGGTATTTTTATGTGTGTTCTCTAGTGTCTGAGTAGATGTGTCTGTGCATGCATGTATATGTGAAATTGCTAGAGAACTCCCAGTGGATCAACTGGAGAGTAATGATGAGAGGTCAGGACACTAGCAACTAGAGGAACTGGGATCTCGGATCGACCCCTGAGTAGGCCAAGTGTCCAGGGACAGCTACTGGAGATGTCCATATGCATGAATTTCTATCTTGGTTAACCAGGCAAGAGGAACAGGGAATTCTATGCTATTCATTTCTATGTGAGTTTCATTTACATTCACATGGGGTTTAGAGATCACCAAAGCCATCTGTATTGGAGGAGGGAGGAAAACTCTGTTGAGTCCCCAGGCTAGTTTGTGAAGGCTGTCCTGGTTTTGGATGGGATAGAATTAATTTTCTTCCTAGTAGCTGGTATGGTACAGTGCTTTGGATTTGGGATGAGAATTTAGGAGGGGACACAGCCAGGACAGCTGACCCAAAGTGTCCAAAGGGATATTCCATACCATTTGACAACATGTCCAGCATATAAACTGGGGGAAAATATGGCTGAGGGGGAAACTGCTCAGGAAAAGGCTGAGCTTCAGTCAGGTGTGGTGAGCAATTATTTTTCACTTGCACCAGTTGTTTTTTTTCTTGGGTTTTATTTATCTCTGTTTTTGTTATTTTCCTTTTCATTACAATTAAAAAAAAATATTAGTAGTAGTATTTTATTTCAGTTATTAACTGTTACTAAACTTATTTCAATTATTAAACAAGTTTTCTTACTTTTACCCTTCAGATTCTCTCCCCTATGCCTGCAGGGGGGACGAGTGAGCAGCTATGTGGTGCTTACTTGCTGGCTGGAGTTACACCACCACAGAGCACAACCACAACAGGGAAGCTAGCTTCCTTAACATTCACTTCTACTCTTTATAAAAAAATCCTTGTGAAAACGCTTACAAAATCTATATTTGAAATGTTCTTTTTGCTTAGTTATAAGCAAAGGTTCTGTTTCTGAAGGAAAACCTGTATGCCAAAAGGAACAGAGATGTAATCAGCTATGTAGTTAAATATGAAATGTTACATGGTTTACATCTTAGTGCAGAATGTTTTGCAATGTACAATGAAATTCTTATAATGCAAAAATGTTTCATATAAAAGCTGATTCCTGCAAAAAGTTTTCACAAAAACCCAAACACAAAGCTATTTTCATACAACTCTGGAAATAAAGTGAATCCAGCAAAGTGCTGCTTTCTTCCAAGGTGCATGTCTTATTAGTTCTCTCTTACAATCTTTCCTCTATAGAATTGGGAATATCTTATTGTTTGTTCTCTTTTGCTTCTAATAGTTTGACAAGTTACTACATAAACTGTAAAAGATCATTTCATATCTTTCCATGTGAATTTAGCGCCTGAGCTATAAGCTTGTAATCACTTCTACTTGTGAAAGAGACAAAAAGCCGTCTCAGACCATGTTCTTGACTTACTTTTCATTCCTGCCCTTTTCTGCTTTAACATAGTCATGTATTTCTTTAGACTAGTATAAAAATATATATTAATCACTGGGTTTTGTTGTGTAATGTAGTTGTGTAGTGGCTTGACCCTGGCCAGCAACCTAGCACTCACCAGACACTCATTCACCCCATTCCCGCAGCAGAATGAGGGGGAGAATCAGAAGAGCTAAATTGAAAAAAAGTAATGGGTCAAGGTAAAGATAGTTTAATAAGTGAAGAAAAAAAAATGGAAAGAAAGCCAAACCATGCGGAAGCAATTACTCACCACCTCCCACCATCAGACTGATGCTCAGCTTTCTCCAAGAAATGGATATTTAGAAAAACTCCTCCCTTCAGTTTCATTGCTGAACATGATGTTAGATAGCATAGAATATTCTTTTGGTCAGTTTGGGTCAGCTGGCCCAAGTGTGACACTTCCCTCTTGCCCATCCTCAGTCTACTCACTGTGGGAGTAGAGTAAAAAATAGAGAAGGTCCTTATTCCATGCAAGCACTCTTCAGCAATAGCCAAAACATTTGTAGGTTTAACTCTTTTTTAGTCACAAATGTAAAATACACCACCATAGAGGCTGCTATGAGAAGTCTGGCCAGCTGGTTGAGGGAGGTGATTTTTCCCCTCTGCTCTCATGAGACCCCACCTGGAGTACTCTGTCCAGCTCTGGAGCCCCCAGCATAATAAAGACATGGACCTGCTCAAGCGGACCAAGAGGAGAGCCACGAAGATGATCAGGGGGTTGGAGCACCTCCCTTATGAGGACAGGCTGAGAGAGTTGGAGTTGTTTAGCCTAGAGAAGAGAAGGCTCTGGACAGACTTCCAGTACTTAAAGGGGACCTACAGAAAAGATAGAGAAGGACTATTTATCAGGGAGAGTAGTGCTAGGATGAGGGGCAATGATTTTGTATGGAAAGAGGTTAGATTTAGATTAGATATGAGGAAGAAGGTCTTTACTGTGAGGGTGGTGAGACACTGGAAGACGTTGCCCAGGTGGATGCCCCCTCTGTGGAAATGTCCAAGGCCAGGATGGATGGAGCTTTGAGCAACCTGATCTAGTGGATCCATGGCATGGACGTTAGAACTAGATGAGGTACCTTCCAATACAAACCTTTATATGATTCTATCAAAAAATTTAACTCTATTCCAGCCATACCCAGCACAAGCTGCTAGATCACCAGATGACTTTTAGGACAAGTTGATGGACCTAAATCCTACCTACTTTGTAGGATTTAGGTCTACCAACTTGCTCTAAGTCTTTCCCTTAAGTCTAACCCTTATTCCTCAGGCTACCTGTAGTTTAAATGCTCTTTTCCTCAGTGTTAGTATGATCTGTTTATTATTCTACCATAGCTTACCACTTAAAAGAACAGAATAGATTTAAAAAGCAAGGTTGGCATAGAGTTTTTAAATACACTAAAGTTTTTCTAAATAAGAAAAAATGCCAAGAATTTACAGACCATTAAAAACATATTTCTTGATTCAGTATGTCTTTCTACAACTTCTTTCCCATAACAGTATCTTTGTAGAAGAACAAGTGATTCAAAAAATAAGTATTCAGAATAAGAGGTGTTTAATCTATCTCATCAGTCCTGAGCTCCCCTTCATTCCCTTTCTCTCTAGTTTGGTATGCAACTTTTTTATAGAATCCCACCGCTTCTGCCTGATAACTCTGTTCACATCATGAGATCACAGACCTCTGCCTGGTGATTTTATTGCCAAAGACATCTCTTTTCTCATGCCTCACACAACTCTGATG